>NC_092271.1:13187595-13292595 GCF_036320965.1 Panulirus ornatus | reverse complement strand
TTGTCAAATCAGTTTCCCTAACCCTCTCACTTCGCACACCATCTCGACCAAAACACCCTATATCTGCCATTCTATCATCTTACACATTCAACAAACCTTCAAAATACTCACTCCATCTTCTCACATCACCACTACTAGTTATTACCTCCCCATTAGCCCCCTTCACTGAGGTTCCCATTTGTTCTCTTGTTTTACGCACTTTATTTACATCCTTCCTATACATCTTTTTATTCTCCCTAAAATTTAATGATACTCTCTCACCCCAACTCTCATCTGCCCTCTATTTCACCTCTTGCATCTTTCTCTTGACCTCCTGCCTCTTTCTTTTATACATTTCCTAGTCATTTGCACTATTTCTCTGCAAAAAAAAAAATCGCCCAAATGCCTCTCTCTTCTCTTTCACTACAACCATCACCAGTCGTTATTCAATCTTAAAAGTCATAGCCAAAAAAGATGTTTGCTGTCATGATTGCTTTCAACTGGCCGCCAAAGGAAAGGCAAATCTATACAGAACAGTAACTACAAGTGGCCGGGAGAAGTACCAGGGTCTTAATCATGTACATTTCATCATACGAAGCCTAGACCACTTGTACGCCGGTAAGGCAGCAGTCAGGCCACAATAGATCCGCCTGCACGACTCACCAAAGTTGTTGCTATAGAGTAGATGCAGATGGAGACGACAATAGCCACGGACACCCGCACCTCAACTGTGTGTCTCTGTGGGCACCACACCGCTATCGCTCTGCAGATAAATATGTACAAGATATATGATGAGACACGTAAATCTAAAGGTAAAATCCGTCAACATAATAATATGAAACAAAATACGACTACCAGTCCGGGATATGGAGTCTCTGGGCAAAGTAGATTGTGGTGAGTGTGAAGTATCAGGGATATGATATATAATCCAGTTGGGTTTGAGTCGTGTCTTTGCTGCGCAGATGTGACCTACCCCGTCATATTCACGGTGTTACTAGCCGGTGGAACCACAATACATGAACATATAAAACAGTTCATTAAAGTACTGTTGTATATCACGATAAACAACTTACAGTAATACAGATTCTACCGAATCTCATGTAGGACGATGTATCTACAACCAGGTACGGTAAGAGCGAAGCAAAAGGTAGCTAACTCTGCGCTGAAGCCTACTTATAACTTTTGCTTAAAATTCTACACGCACTTACGGTACTTATGGAAAGTAAGTCTACTCTCTTCCTTATAAATATATTCCATGTCGTTTCTCGTCAAAGTCACAGAAATTGGTATGCGAGGTGAATGTCATGGGAACGTGGGGAAGGCCATGTCAAAAAATTGAACAGTTGATTAGTGCTAATATTTGATCACTTCATTCTTCATTTGAAAACGGCGGCTAAAGAGGGCACAATAAAGCACAAGTTTCATTTTTTTTCTGCTTTCGATTAGCCAAGAAGTGTAAGCAGCTACTTGCACAATAAATACAGTAACACACTGAGATAGCATATTCCACAAGGCAAAAGACGTCTTCTAATTCTTACCTTAATAATGCCAGAGCAGCAATGTAGAACAGTTCCATCTGCACCATAATGGTATACAGTAGTGTGAGGCCAATCAGAACATCGATCGACATCCTGGTTGGGTCACACAGTAGCTCGGAGAGGACGATCTCAATCCCAAGTGGCATAGTTGTCAAGCACATGATGAGAGTGGTGGCCAGCATACTACACAGAAGGATCTTCACTCCCGGCCGAGTCTTCGTGCAAGTGAAGACGCACCACAACGCCACCACATTACCTGCAACACACTGGCCAATCTCAACTGTCGACCACTACAGTATTTTGATACCGACTAAGATTATCACGAAACAGCATAAAGCCCCGACACCACCCTTGTAAGTAACAATGCTTACAAATTCTTCGAGTGATGAGTATGTATGATGTTCTATATAATGTGAAATATGCAATCTAATGTGTCTTTTTTGTATCGTTGATTTCTAGGGGGTGATATAAGGTCCTTCCTGGTGATGTGTAAAATATTTACCCCTGGTGATGTGTAAAATATTTACCCCTGGTGATGTGTAAAATATTTACCCCTGGTGATGTGTAAAATATTTACCCCTGGTGATGTGTGAAATATTTACCCCTGGTGATGTGTAAAATATTTACCCCTGGTGATGTGTAAAATATTTACCCCTGGTGATGTGTGAAATATTTACCCCTGGTGATGTGTAAAATATCTACCCCTGGTGATGTGTAAAATATCTACCCCTGGTGTTGTTATATGTGCCCTTTCAGTACCTTAGGAGAACCAGTTGTTCCTGGTTCTTCAGGATAAAACGTTTTCTGGTAAATCATGTACTATGGATGCTCCAGTAAAGACAGGCGCTCCAACTGGAAAGAGATATCAAGTCCTAACATCCTGTGGACGAGATAAATGTTCCGGTAGTGTAATACGTACCTCTGTAATACGAAATATAACTCGCACCACTTGTGAAACATAACTCGCACCACTAGTGAAACATAACTCGCACCACTAGTGAAACATAACTCGCACCACTTGCGAAACATAACTCGCACCACTTGTGAAATATAACGCGCACCACTTGTGAACCATAACTCGCACCACTAGTGAAACATAACTCGCACCACTTGTGAAACATAACTCGCACCACTTGTGAACCATAACTCGCACCACTTGTGAACCATAACTCGCACCACGTGTGAAACATAACTCGCACCACTTGTGAAACATAACGCGCACCACTTGTGAAACATAACGCGCACCACTTTTGAAACATAACTCCCACCACTTGTGAAACAACGCGCACCACTTGTGAAACAACGCACAGCACTTGTGAAACATAACTCGCACCACATGAGAAACATAACGCGCACCACTTAAGAAACATAACTCGCACCACTTGAGAAACATAACGCGAACCACTTGTGAAACATAGCTCGTACCACTTGAGAAACATAACGCACACCACTTGCGAAACATAACTCGCACCACTTGTAAAACTAACGTGGACCACTTGAAAAACATAACGCGCAACACTTATGAAACAACGCGCACCACTTGTGAAACAACACGCACCACTTTTGAAACAACGTGCACCACTTGTGAAAGATAATTCGCACCATTTGTGCAACAGCTTGCACCACTTGTGAAAGATAACTTGCACCACTTGTGAAACAACTTGCACCACTTGTGAAACAACTCGCACCACTTGAGAAACATCGTGCACCACTTGCGAAACATAACGTGCACTACTTGTGAAACATAACGTGCACCACTTGTGAAACATAACGTGCACTACTTGTGAAACAATGCACATCACTTGTGAAAGATAACTCGCACCACTTGTGAAACAACGTGCACCACTTGTGAAACATAACGCGCACCACTTGTGGAACAACGCACACCACTTGTGAAAAATAACTCTCACCACTTGTGAAACAACCTGCACCACTTGTGAAAGATAACTCGCACCACTCGTGAAACAACGCACACCACTTGTGAAAAATAACTCTCACCACTTGTGAAACAACCTGCACCACTTGTGAAAGATAACTCGCACCACTCGTGAAACAACGTGCACCACTTGTGAAACATAACTTGCACCACTTGTGAAAGATAACTCGCACCACTTGTGAAACAACGTGCACCACTTGTGAAACATAACTTGCACCACTTGTGAAACATAACACTGAATCTACGGAAAAATACAGTGTGAAAAACCATTTGCTTATTTACCTCTTGAAATACACATGCATATTAATGTCGATCTATGTTTACGAATTGTTTCCTACTATTCCACCGTAAGGATGACCAATGCCCGTCCAACAGTAAAAACAATGTATTGTTAATGATGAGTTCAGTCAGGTTTTAAGTTTGGAAGGGACGTTCATTAGCGCAGCTAAAAAAGGAGGAAAAGGAGCATTTGCTTATTAATGCCACAGTAGTTTGTCACTGACCCGGCTTGCACAGCTGAAATTATATTTACTTTTTTGTTTTGTCCTTCATTTTTTTGTTGCAAACAAGCCCTACCCCCCCCCCCCCCTCTCTCTCTCTCAAATAATATAAAAAAAATCGCCATTTCCCGCCTGAGCAAGCTAGCGTCAAGAACGGATCATTCAGCCCCAGAGGGAAAACTCCTCACTTGGCCCCCTTCACTTCCCTTCTTTAGGAAAATAAAACAGGATGGGAAGATTCCACTCCTTTTAGTCGCCTACTACAACACGCAGGGAATGTGTGGGTAGTACTCTTATTATATATATATATATATATATATATATATATATATATATATATATATATATATATATATATATATATATAATTTTTTTTTTTTTTTTTTGCTTTGTCGCTGTCTCCCGCGTTTGCGAGGTAGCGCAAGGAAACAGACGAAAGAAATGGCCCAACCCACCCCCATACACATGTATATACATATATATATATATATATATATATATATATATATATATATATATATATATATATATATATATATATACTTAATCGCGAAGACGTAGCTAAGACGCCATTGGTAATCAAGTGTCAGCTACGTCTCCTCCTTGTACATCAGCTGACTGTTCTACGTCTTCTATCTCATGCTTGCATCACCCAGGACGATGTGATCATTACACGAA
Organism: Panulirus ornatus; assembly: GCF_036320965.1. Taxonomy (NCBI): domain Eukaryota; kingdom Metazoa; phylum Arthropoda; class Malacostraca; order Decapoda; family Palinuridae; genus Panulirus; species Panulirus ornatus. The sequence goes on along the minus strand of NC_092271.1, from coordinate 13,287,964 downwards.
AGTGCATTTAGGAACTTATAATGTTTCAATTTCCTCGTGGTTATCAGCAAATACTTGATCACACGCATCACTGAGACATGAAAGATGAAAGATGAAAGCCGGCAAGGCAGTGGGTTTAGATGGTACTGCAGTGGAATCTATTTAAAAAGGGGGTGACTGTGATGTTGACTGGTTGGTAAGGATATCTAATTATGTATAACTCATGGTGAGGTACCTGAGGACTGGCGGAATGCTTGCATAGTGCCATTGTACAAAGGCAAAGGGGATAAATGTGAGTGCTCAAATTACAGAGGTATAAGTTTGTTGAGTATTCCAGGGAAATTATATGGGAGGGTATTGATTGAGAGGGTGAAGGTATGTACAGAGCATCAGATTGGGGAAGAGAAGTGTGGTTTCAGGAGTGGTAGAGGATGTGTTGATCAGGTGTTTGCTTTGAAGAATGTATGTGAGAAATACTTAGAAAAGCAAATGGATTTGTATATAGCATTTGTGGATCTGGAGAAGGCATATGATAGAGTTGATAGAGATGCTCTGTGGAAGGTATTAAGAATATATGGTGTGGAAGGCAAGTTGTTAGAAGCAGTGAAAAGTTTTTATCGAGGACGTAAGGCATGTGTACGTGTAGGAAGAGAGGAAAGTGATTGGTTCTCAGTGAATGTAGGTTTGCGGCAGAGGTGTGTGATGTCTCCATGGTTGTTTAATTTGTTTATGGATGGGGTTGTTAGGGAGGTGAATGCAAGAGTTTTGGAAAGAGGGGAAAGTATGCAGTCTGTTGTGGATGAGAGAGCTTGGGAAGTGAGTCAGTTGTTGTTCGCTGATGATACAGCGCCGTTGGCTGATTCATGTGAGAAACTGCAGAAGCTGGTGACTGAGTTTGGTAAGGTGTGTGAAAGAAGAAAGGTGAGAGTAAATGTGAATAAGAGCAAGGTCATTAGGTACAGTAGGGTTAAGGGACAAGTCAATTGGGAGGTAAGTTTGAATGGAGAAAAACTGGAGGAAGTGAAGTGTTTTAGATATCTGGGAGTGGATTTGGCAGCGGATGGAACCATGGAAGCGGAAGTGAATAGGGTGGGGGAGGGGATGAAAGTTCTGGGAGCGTTGAAAAATGTGTGGAAATCGAGAACGTTATCTTGGAAAGCAAAAATGGGTATGTTTGAAGGAATAGTGGTTCCAACAATGTTATACGGTTGCGAGACGTGGGCTATAGAGTTGTGCGGAAGAAGGTGGATGTGCTGGAAATGAGATGTTTGAGGACTATATGTGGCGTGAGGTGGTTTGATCGTGTAAGTAATGAAAGGGCAAGAGAGATGTGTGGTAATAAAAAGTGTGGTTGAGAGAGCAGAAGAAGGTGTTTTGAAATGGTTTGGTGACATAGAGAGAATGAGTGAGGAAAGATTGACAAAGAGGATATATGTGTCAGAGGTGGAGGGAACAAGGACAAGAGGGAGACCAAATTGGAGGTGGAAAGAGGAAGTGAAAAAGATTTTGAGTGATCGGGGCCTGAACATGCAGGGGGAAGAAAGGCGTGCAAGGAATAGAGTGAATTGGAGCGATGTGGTATACCGGGGTTGACGTGCTGTCAATGGATTGAACCAGGGCATGTGAAGCGTCTGAGGTAAACCATGGAAAGTTGTGTGGGGCCTGGATGTGGAAAGGGAGCTGTGGTGTTGGTGCATTATACATGACAGCTCGAGACTGAGTGTGAACGAATGGGGCCTTTGTTGTCTTTTCCTAGCGCTACCTCGCACACATGAGGGGGGAGAGGGATGGTATTCCATGTGTGGCGAGTGGCGATGGGAATGAATAAAGGCAGAGTGTGAATTGTGTGCATGGGTATATATGTATGTGTCTGTGTGTGTATATATATGTGTACATTGAGATGTATAGGTATGTATATTTGCGTGTGTGGACGTGTATGTATATACATGTGTATGGGGGTGGGTTGGGCCATTTCTTTCGTCTGTTTCCTTGCGCTACCTCGCAAACGCGGGAGACAGCGACAAAGCAAAATAAATAAATAAATAATATATATATATATATATATATATATATATATATATATATATATATATATATATATATATAAATATACCGGGGTGTTGTCAATGGATTGAACCAGGGCATGTGAAGTGTCTGGGGTAAACCATGGAAAGTTTGTGGGGCCTGGATGTGGGAAGGGAGCTCTGCTTTCGGTGCATTACACATGACAGCTAGAGACTGTGAACGAATGTGGCCTTTGTTTTGTCTGTTCCTGGCGCTGTCTCGCTGGACGGGGGGGAGGTGGGGGATGCTAGTTCGTGTGTTGCGGGGTGGTAATAGGAGGATGAAGGCAGTAAGAATATGTACATGTGTATATATTCATGTCTGTGTATGCGGATGTATGTATACGTTGAAATGTATATGTATGTATATGTGCATTTGTGGGCGTTTATGTATATACATGTGTATGTGGTTGGGATGGGCCATTCTTTTGTCTTTCATTGCGCTACCTCGCTAAACGCGGGAGACGGCACACACACACACACACACACACACACATATATATATATATATATATATATATATATATATATATATATATATATATATATACAAATATATATACAAATATATGTAATTCTGGCAACGCTCAGCTACGTTTGACTAAGACACTGAATTTACTTTTAAATCAGAAAATTTAATGATACTTTACACTGGGGTCCACCTTGAAAAGCCTGTGAGCCATGAAAGGCAACCGGTGGAGATTTTTCTGCTACATGTCACGACCCCTCACCAGTGGGTTTATAACCAATCAACATGACACATTTACCATTGGTTTTCTTCAGTGTACACACCAGGCGCTTTCCCAATTCTGAGACCGTGTAGAGAGTTAATATGGGAAACATCGACGAAATGCGATTGGTAAATGGTTTGTGAGGGAGAAAAAAATACGAGGCATGCTAATTCCTTTTGTACAATGTTTGGCGGTGCTTGTGTGGAAGAGAATCCTATTTGGGGATTGAAAATGACATGACACTTGCTTTCCTAATGATCGCTGTGATGAGTGAGAACTTACAAATGGCACCGAAGACAAGAATGCTGCAGCAGTGAACGATGGCGTACCGCAAAAGATGTGGGGAAGTATTGTTTGAGCCAGTCAGATATGAGCAGTTTCTGCAGCTGTCATCAGTGCAGTTTTCCATATTTTTCCTGTTTTATACCAACGTCGAGTAATCACACAAACACTAAGAGAATTACTTGTGCACTTCCCAACTTCGCGCGTCGATATTTTTAGCAGAATGATATCAAAGTACGAGACGTTGATATAGTTGCTTATATTTTCAGTCTTTTTCCAAGAAAAGAGAAAAACTCTAACATTGCCGAGCGTCGTACTGGAGGTTGTCCGATTAACTTCAACCGTTCATGGCTGGGAGTGTACTGACACAGGCGACGTCGCGGCCCAGAGTTGCCAACTCAAACTTTCTGATGGCGCTAGATTCATTCCAGAAAAGCGCTAAGAGAGTGTTAAACACTCAAATGACAGCAAAAACGTGTTCTTAGAATTATTTCTGCTCTTTGACATGCCAGGTTATCAATAACAGGTACGACTGACCACTTTAACACTAAAACGCATACCATTATTCCAGATCTGCTATTTCCCAATCCGCAATCCCTTCGTCCTCTATCCTGGGGTTGTAATGGTCTATGAGGGTCCTGGTTGTGGTTGCGATGATTCATATGGTTTCAATGACTCAGAGTTTTTCAGTACTTCCTTAATCATAACAGCAGTTTCCATTTCTTTAGCCCATACTTGATAGTATTGCATTTAAACTTTTAATGCTCAGTCTGTTTCGAAGCTTTGGCTTCACAATGTTCACATGACTAAAGATAGGCTCTACATCAGCGTTGGAGTGAGGCAATGTCAACACAGGCAAAGCCAACTCAGAGAGGTCACTGAAGGGATTTTCTCCTGTTGCATCCCTGGACGAGGCTATTTCAGCCCAGAGTGCAAGGGTGCCAGTATTCTGTTTCCACAGTACATGATGAAGCTTCCTCCATTGGAATTCAATGCGTGTGAAAATTTCTCCGTTACCAGTAAACATCTTTGCTAATTCCAGTCTTCCAGGCTTTATGGGTTGCAGGCATTCACTTGCACTCAGTGGTGACACTGATTGTAACATTTGGACATAGTCTGGCAAACGTTGACAAAGTTTTTTCACCAACTCCACTACAAACTGTATGTATCTTCCTCGAATATCCTTTTCATCATCAAACTTGCATTGGGCCTTCTCCCAAATACGGATGTGGGTGTAAGTAGTTCTTTGCTGAACTTTCTTCCTTTAATTTTCTGTCTGGGATGAGGACCTTAGAATTTATGAAATCATTAAGTTGAATAAGATCACTTAGCAGTTTGGTTGGATCCTACACCTCTGCTTCAAATTTCTCATTTACACGCTGAACTTCTCCAAGAATATGCTTCAGGAATATCAGGAAGGTAGAGTCTTTCGTGTCACAAAACATGTCATAGAGGATGTGAGCTGTGTAACACCTTTCACCATTTCTTGCCATTTCAAAGTGAGTTTTAAGTTCAACCCACCGCTGCAGTATTGTGACAATTGATGATTCAATTGACAGCCATCGAGTCTGGCTTAGCTGTATTTATTTCGACGGGCTTGACCATCATTAATCAAAGAAAAAGTCTCCTTGTACCTTGCTTGGCGAATGGCAGAGTGGAAGAACTAATCATAGGCCTATCTCATCACAAAATCCAGGTTCCTGGGGAGACACTCTGCTGCAGCATGAGACAGCTGCTGTGGAGTATGACACACACTTGATCAGGATCAGATGAGGAACTTCTGACTTGAGTTTAGCATACACTCCACTGTCAACACCTGTCATCAAAGAATACACCCGAACTGAACCTGAGCAAAAAAAAAAATCGAGCATATTCATTTGGATGAAAATGAATTACGTGCAATACTTGTATTGTTTTCCTTGTTATTATGATAGGTTTCGATTAAACTTCCTAAGTCACATTAACATATTTTGATTAATGCTTGAATTTCCTCATATCCTGAAATAACACTAAATTTGGCGCTAAATGATAATAAAAAGCGTCCAAAAACGCGCTAAGGCTCTAAATACGAAATTTAGGCGCTAGATCTAGCTCCAAAAGCGCTATGCTGGCAACTGTGGCCACGGCCGCCGATGCCGCAACGTTTGTGGGCCCTTGGGCGTACATGCTTCGTCAGTTCCCAGGTTAGTAATACTACTTCTTCACTTGTTCAAGAGGCGCCTTTTTCAAGTATCTTCCTAAAAATCTTGTAACAAGTTTCTTTGCTTGTGGTTTTTCTTTTTTGTATCATCCTTTTCTAGTCAAGCTTCATATATCAATATAGCATAAAACTAAGTTTTAGTCTCAACGTTGTCATCCCTTTCCATTCGCCGTAACGTCGTTTAACCCACTCTTTCTTTGCAGGTGTTATTTCTGCAACTTCTCTCGTGAGCTGTTTGCGTATGTCTCACTTCTTATGAACTGGACCCGTGGCACATGTTTGGTGTTTGGTTGCTGCTTTCCATACCTCTTGTGACGAGGCCATTGAACAACTGCTTGAAGACATACTGGCAACTTTTAGCTGGGTACGGGTATTACGTGCACTCACTGTGCGCGATGCGTTAGTGCTGAATGGGATTCAAGCTACTCACACTTGTGCTTCTAATTCACTATATGCTGAGGCGATCTTTACGCAATCCTGTCAATTACTTTGGTAATATCCAGTTTCACTTCCTGTGTGTGACGAACGGTCGCACGCGCTTAGTCTGCTTTCCCCATCCTAATCCTGCAGTTTGGTTTCACTAGGTTCAATCCACTGTTTGTCCTCTGCAGTGCGTCAGCAGACAAAAGCATCACATCAGCGAAAGGATGAGTTAGTTAGTAACAACATAAGGGAACCTTGCATCTATCACCATTTCTATGAATCGGTGTGGTCTGCCACTTCTATCATTGCTCTGCACTATCTTTTAACTTTAGAGGAATGAGCTCATCATTGGTAAATCATGACTGCTGTTCTAAGCAGCTTCAGGGGTTTATGCATATCCTGTCGTGCTTAAGGAAGTGGCTGAGGTACACGGAAGGCTCCTATGCTGTAATCTAACTGTATTCTTTTAGCTGCTTATAGCCACCAGGCATCTTAAATGATGCTACTTATGTAAATTATGTAACATCTTAAACTCTAGTTCGGAGATACGTGTTTTTACGGTAATCCCTGCCTCATCTATGCTTTCGGTGTTACTGAAACCTGAACATAAAGAACAGCTTGTGAACAGAAGAAACTGAGGAAAAAGTGATAATTGAATTAAAATCATATTATATCCAGCCAACCTGTAGGTACATCTGATGAACTCGTTGTTCTGCACTGCACTGATAATTTGTAAATAATAGATTTCCATAGCTATGAACTTAAAACTTATTAGAATCAAATTTTTTTTACTGTGACGTTGCAATCGTATATGTAGGTGAATATCATTGTTCCGTGTATATGTAACGTATGAAGACAGATTAGGAAAATTACACTTGCCATAACCGAGAAATGTATAAAGAAAAAAACTTCACAAGTGGACAACTTTAAAAAAAAATGTGTACAAAATAACCTTAATACATCCTTATTAGACTACAACATGAGTGTTCCTTACATAAAACACTGGAGAGGAAGCACAGTAACAAAATGTAAGACTCACCCACTGACTAATGTTAAACCATGCTAGAAATATATTACAGATTATAATGTCATGTATTCAAGTATCATCATCACATAATAAAGGTTCCATTTGTTACATAACGTTCACGAAATATAACATTTGTCCTACACTTCAAGTGTTCAGCAGGTGTTATCATTGTTCGGCGTTAAGACGCAGATACATGTCTGTCACACTGGCCATTATAGTGAACAACTGCTGGTCTTGAGCACTGGTAAAATTGTCACAATGGAATATTTGCCACTAACTTCTACAAAAGCCATACTATTATTTTCCAGTTGTAGCTTTAGACTGCCATGACAACTAATATCATTATCGGGATTAAATATATTTTTGCTCACTTGTGAACAGTATGTGTTTGAAACCATTCAGTATCCCTCCGTTGCAAATGGCCAGACGGTAGGCCACACTGCGTCCCAGTAAAAACGACCATCACTCCGCTGATGCAGTTGACGCCCACCTACCAAACTGAACTTACCATCATTTTTGCGACGTTGTTTTTATTACTGAATCAAGACAGAGAGCCATGTGGAACATAATGAATTAACTGGAGAGTTACTCGGGACAGTGGTTACAGATACGAAATATATCTTAAGGAAGGTTTAACATGTCAAAAGAAGCTTCTATAAACCCTGAGGTACGTGGAACATTTTTTTTTTCAGCTTATTAGTTTTTCATATGTATTCTACTTTACGAAGACATCATGAAAATTCAGTCAAAAATACGTTTCCTTCTTTTAGCAAACACGACATAATATACATAACTGAACAAGTACATTAGATGTCACGTAGTAGTATATGGATAACGGAGGGACGTCCTGTTTCCTTGGGTGGCTTAACAGGCTTCAATAAGTGGTGTGTGGAATTATTGCTAGTTTTAGAGAAGTTTATCGCTCTAATCACAACTTAATGCTAACAGCAGCAGAGGAATCTTAGCACAAAGATGACCTGTTCATGCAGATCGGCCACAACATGAAGACATATCTTCAGGTGTATGCGCAGGCACTACTTAGTCTATTACTGACGATAGAACAACTTAGACTTAAACTACATCAAATCAACCGGCCATCTTCCCAGATTCCACTTGTATATCTAAAGAAGGCTGCTGGTCGTTGGAGGACGACTTGGACGAGAAGACGAGGTGGAAGGTGGATGCAGTCCTGGGTGACGGGGAAGCACGGATACAACACCGAGTTATCCACGTTACACCATCACGTATTTTCTCACCCACCCGTTGACGGTAGCTTCGGTTGAACCAGACGAAGACCACTGGGTCCACGACGAAGTGCGTGGAAAACAAAACGTGGAAAATGATGTGTGAGGTTTGTGATTGGTTCTCTAGGATGTGGTAGACTGAGTGAGGGAGACTAAAGACGAGGTTACTGACGAAGACAGCCAGCATACCCAGGGTAGCGTGGTCAACAACAAAGGTGGCGTTGCTCCCTTTCTGATAAATGTTGGCCAGGCGACTCTTGTTGCGCTGCATCTGTAAAGACAGGAAAATCATTTCATTTTCTATAAATGACCTTAGGATTAGTAGTTTATTAAGCAAAACTGGTGGCTAAGTCTTGTTTTGAGGTTCTTCCCTGTGGAATGGGAATGCTGTTTCTATATAAACAAGTGAGTGTTAATCACAGTACTTACAGCAACAATCATGGAGGCGTAGCAGGCCATGGTTACCAGGACGGGTACAACTGTGTTCAGGAGGAAGAAGAGCACTAATAAGGCTCGCATCAATGCTCTCTTCTTCAGGATGCCGAGATGCAACGTCCCCAACCAACCCTGAAGAAATATTATTGTCTTGGATAAGTAATTCTCCTGCTCTCCATTAAAATATACTATCAAACTTTAACAATTCTAAAGCGATTCTTTCTTTACTAACGCTCATAGTAGCGTTCTAATGTCTCTACTTTTCCCTAAACCGCCAACTTTTGGAACTCTTTACCTGCCATGCATTTCCTAAAAACACTTTTATTTTTTTTAGGTTCTTCCACCAAAATTCTGACATTATTTTCATCTGCTCTTCTCTTTATTCAACTTAATGTTACAGTTCATTTAAACGTAGCCTCGATGCGGCTTTTGTCCAGGATTGGACTCTTACATATAGAAATAATAGTTGTGACTGAGCGATGGAAACACACTGCTCAGTACACAGGTGCAAGCCTAGCCCGGTTACGATCAAGACCTTAAGACACCACTGCTGCACCGTCTGTTGTATGAACCAACACACCAATCATGTTGGTGAATTAAAGATGAAAGATATGAAGATATAATGAGCCGCCATGCAAGACTCACCACAGCTGTAAGGACGGAGTAGAAGCTGATGCAGACGACCACGGCCACAGCCACCCGCAACTTCACTGAGTGTCGCTGGGGCGACCACACAGCTGTTGCTCTGCAAACACAAAAGAAAAATTTAGTTGCGTCATCGCATCCATGACATTATCATATTTTGTTGTGTATATGTTTTATATCCAGCAGATGCATTATTTCAGTAAACCGTCGATTTATATTTTGATATTTATCATTATTGTTATTATTCATTATAATACACAAACAAATGTACATTATATATATATATATATATATATATATATATATATATATATATATATATATATATATATTTATCTATTTATTTTGCTTTATCGCTGTCTCCCGCGTGTGTGTGTGTGTGTGTGTGTGTGTGTGTGTGTGTTCATGGACTCCGCCTGCTTGTGGTTACTTCGCAGAATGTCACGTCGGCGAGGCTGTATTATCGTCAATGGACAGAAAAGAGTACATTCCCATCAAGGAACTTCCCACCCCAAGGGAGTCCGCCATTTCCCTGCTCCTGACTTGAGCAAATCAGTCACGCAAAAAAGGAGTTTTGTGGTTGTATGATCAAACAGATGAGACAGCGCATTATTCCTGTGGTCGTATTTCTGCACGCATACTGAAGATGACTTCATCTCAGTATTCTGTAGTATACATCAACAAGGAGGTAGTGCGAGAATGGTTACCTTAAGCGGGATGGAAATGAACTCTTTCCTGATACAAATCATCTCAAGACGACTACAGCTCACCTTCTAGTTTTAATCAATACTTTTCCTCCCACCAGGACACGGCGGCGATGCAGAGGAGATCCATCTCCACTACACACTTCCACCCACCTGAAGAAAACTATACAGTGGGGATAGAGCAGAGTTCCCTCGGACACATACACCACAACATGCACAACATCGACATCTCATCTACACATTGTTCCTCACCTGAAGAAGGACAGAACAGCGATGAAGAAGAGCTCCATCTCCGCCAGGGAGCTGTACAGCAGCATGAACACCATTTTGAACACGAGGTTCCTCTTGGGGTCGCAGAGGAGAACGGAGATGACGAAGGAGCCCATGGCAGGCCTAGTCACCAGACAGATCAACAGGATGGGCAGGAACACGCTGCATAACAGCACCTTCACCGCTGGCTTGGTCCTGGTGCACGTCACTATACACCACAATGCTACGGCGTTACCTGCATCAGCGATGGGGCTCGTCACTAAACAGTAGTACTAATTCAAAAGATGAACCAGTCACCCTACACAACAACATATCCTACTGAGGAGGTGATTATTTTACATTTCAGTGATTAAACACTTTAATTGTTATGATCTTTGTTGTAATTCACACTCACTTTAGTGCAACAGTGCACGATTTGTAATAACTTTCTCGAATAAAACTAAATGAAAAAGATCTTACCCTATCATATGATTTCTCCGGGTCCATCAATGCCAAATGCTTCTGTTTTTCTAAGTATTTCTCACCCACCTTCTTTAAAGCAAACACCTGATCTACACATCCTCTACCACTCCCGAAACCACACTGCTCTTCCCTAATCTATACATGGTCTATACATGCCTTCACCCTCTCAATCAATACTTTCCCATACAACTTACCAGGTATACTCAACAAACTTATACCTCTGTAGTTTGAACACTCACCTTTATCCCTCTTGCTTTTATACAGTGACACTATACATACATTTCATCTTGGCAAGGCTTTAAACACCTCTTACCTCTTCGCCAAATCACTCTCTCTGACTCACTTCGCACACCACCGACCCAAACATCTTACATCTGTAACTCTATCATCAAACACATTTAACACTCCTTCAGAATACTCACTCCATCACCTCCTTACTTCATCACTAACGGTTATCGCCACTTCACAGATGTTCCCATTTGTTCTCTTGTCTCTCGCACTTTACCTCCTTCCAAAACATCCTACTCTCCTTAAAGTTTAATGATACTCTCTCACCCCGACTCTCATTTGCCTCATCTTTCTTGACCTATTGCTTTCTCTTATACATCTCTCAGTCATTTGCACTTCTTCCCTGAAAGCATCGCTCAACATGCCTCTCTTTTTGGCTTTCACTATAAACTTTACCTCTTCATTCCACCACTCACTACCCTTTCTATTCTACCCAACTCCCACCTTTCGCATGCCACATGTATTTCTTGCACATGCCAGTACTGCTTCCCCTAAATTCCTCCCATTCCTCATCAATTTCCCTTACTTCATGTACTCTTACCTTTTGCCATTCTACATACCTTCCGTCCTGGTATTTCTTCACACGTCTCCTTTCCTAGCTCACTTACTCTTACCACTATTTTTTAGAAAAGCTCTACAGATCTTCAACGTCACTTCCACAATATACATACATATATATATATATATATATATATATATATATATATATATATATATATATATATATATATATATATATATATGTAAGAGTAAATGTGAATAAGAGCAAGGTTATTAGGTACAGTAGGGGTGAGGGTCAAGTCAATTGGGAGGTGAGTTTGAATGGAGAAAAACTGGAGGAAGTGAAGTGTTTTAGATATCTGGGAGTGGATCTGTCAGCGGATGGAACCATGGAAGCGGAAGTGGATCATAGGGTGGGGGAGGGGGCGAAAATTTTGGGAGCCTTGAAAAATGTGTGGAAGTCGAGAACATTATCTCGGAAAGCAAAAATGGGTATGTTTGAAGGAATAGTGGTTCCAACAATGTTGTATGGTTGCGAGGCGTGGGCTATGGATAGAGATGTGCGCAGGAGGATGGATGTGCTGGAAATGAGATGTTTGAGGACAATGTGTGGTGTGAGGTGGTTTGAGCGAGTGAGTAACGTAAGGGTAAGAGAGATGTGTGGAAATAAAAAGAGCGTGGTTGAGAGAGCAGAAGAGGGTGTTTTGAAATGGTTTGGGCACATGGAGAGAATGAGTGAGGAAAGATTGACCAAGAGGATATATGTGTCGGAGGTGGAGGGAACGAGGAGAAGAGGGAGACCAAATTGGAGGTGGAAAGATGGAGTGAAAAAGATTTTGTGTGATCGGGGCCTGAACATGCAGGAGGGTGAAAGGAGGGCAAGGAATAGAGTGAATTGGAGCGATGTGGTATACAGGGGTTGACGTGCTGTCAGTGGATTGAATCAAGGCATGTGAAGCGTCTGGGGTAAACCATGGAAAGCTGTGTAGGTATGTATATTTGCGTGTGTGGACGTATGTACATGTGTATGGGGGGGGGGGTTGGGCCATTTCTTTCGTCTGTTTCCTTGCGCTACCTCGCAAACGCGGGAGACAGCGACAAAGTATAAAAAAAAAAAAAAAAAAAAAAAAAAAAAATATATATATATATATATATATATATATATATATATATCTTTCTTTTTTTCTTTCAAACTATTCGCCATTTCCCGCATTAGCGAGGTAGCGTTAAGAACAGATGACTGGGCCTTTGAGGGACTACCCTCACCTGGCCCAATTCTCTGTTCCTTTTTTGGAAAAAAAAAAGACAAAAAAAAAAAAAAAAAAAAAAATGAGAGGGGAGGATTTCCAGCCCCCCGCTCCCTCCCCTTTTAGTCGCCTTCTACGACACGCAGGGAATACGTGGGAAGTATTCTTGCTCCCCTATCCCCAGGGATAATATATATATATATATATATATATATATAAAACCACGTGGAAAATGAGCCACAATAAGTTCCCAGTGCACTTCCGAGTAATGATTACATCGTAAGGAGGAGAGATACAAGAATGAGATAGAAGATGTAGAACAGTCAGTTGATATACAAGGACGAAACGTAGCCAAGTGGCCACTAGTAAACAAGTGTTACCGGTAACACTTCTTTACCAATGGCGAATTAGCTACGTCTCTTCCTTGTATATCAACTAACTGTTCTAAGTCTTCCATCTCATCTTGTATCTCTCCTGACGATGTGATCATTACACGAAAGTGCACTTGGGAACTTATCGTGTTTCATTTTCCTCGTGGTTTCATGCATATACTAGATAACGCCCACCACTGTGACCTCTTGCAATATATATATATATATATATATATATATATATATATATATATATATATGTGTGTGTGTGTGTGTGTGTGTGTGTGTGTGTGTGTGTGTGTGTGTAATTCTGTATTAGTATATAGCTTTTCGTTATTACTGCTTGTTCAGTGACTGTGAATATGGTATGTCCTGAGCAGACTAAGCAAGCTATATAGAAACTTGATAGATATCCAGGATCAGCCAAGTAGTTTCTTTTAACTTACTAAAATCAGGTTGACATTTATAGTAACAGGAGATTACATGAGGTATTTCAACGTGGGACATACGCATGCATTTGTTCCCAAGGGTTTTCCCACAACCTCCCACTCATCCCTAAACATTCCTGGTGGTACGTTCTCTTGTGCCTGACAGCGGGGACTGAGTCACTCGTGTGTTGCAGCAGCATGTGGGGAAGTACGCATCAGCCAGGCTGGCGGGAAACTGTGATTGTTTAGCGTGTTAGTTGTTAGGTCTACTCATCGCTGAGGGTTTACAATATATCATTTTGATTCAATAAGTGTGCCGACACTGATTTATGGTTAATATCGATATAGGATTTATGACACTTCAACCAATTAGTTTACTGACACTGGTTTACAACTCTTTTATCATAACTGTCACGATTGACACGCTTTTCAGTGCATAAGTTACCTTATCTATCACACGTGAAACGCTTGTCAATGCATAAGTTTACTAGCCTTGGTTTACATGAAACTATACTTGTGACGATTGACACATTTTTCAATGCATAGGTTTATTTGCATCTGCTTCCACGACATACGACGTGTGACGCTCACCTCTGGATAATATAAAAACTTGTGAGCGATGGCTTCCAGCGTGCCATTCACCACTGTATACATAACTTTACCGGTAGTACCTCGTCCTTAGGCACTCTTTTCCTCATGTATCTCTAAATATATTGCATCTCCCTATGTTGGTTCGTACGGCAACTTGTATATACAAAAGTTTACTGGTGTATGTTTCATTCGCTGGTAAGAGCACAAAGCCTAGGCGTGGGTTCATGTGATAACTTTTTAGTTATTAAGAGAGACGGGATGGCAGACAAACACTTACAAAGCGTTCCGAGTAGAAAGACGATGAAACATTGAGCAGCAGCGTATCGTAGCAGGTGCACGGAGGTGGACTGGACCTCTTCCACGTCGAACACTCCCAGGTCGACACATTTCAGACAGTCATCATCACTGCAATTGTTCTTGGATGTATTCATGTTCCCCTATGCAAGTCAGTGCACAAATGTTTCACAACAGTTCACTGCCGTCAAAGTTATTATATACAGTCGAGGTGTGAGTTTAATTGATGCTCTCGGACGCAACGCTAGCGAGACACTGGCGGGTGACGTTCTGAGCCAAGGAATATGAACTCCGACCACTACCCGCCCTGCGGGCAGGCCTTGGTTAGTAACTTCTGACGTTGCCGTTCCTGAGGGTCAGCATTGGTTGGTAACAGTCTGATGCTGCCCAAGGCGGTGGTGGATCAGTGTTCGACGCTGGCGGTGAAGATATCAGAGGTTTCAGAGCTGCCAACTCAAAATTTCGGATGGCGCTAGATTCACTCCCGAAAAGCGCTATAAAAGCGCTAAATTTACTCATGACAGCGAAAAAAAAAAAAATCCTCCTAGAATTTTTTCTTCTCTTTGACGTGCCAGATTTTACTACAAATGACTGATTTAACATTAAAACATCATTATTCCAGATCTGCTAATACCCAATCCGCAATCTCTTGTCCTCAGTGTGCTGGGTTTGGGGAGGTCTATTTGAGGGTCGTGGTCGCGGTTCCGATGACTCGTATGCTTTCGATGACCCAATGTTTTTCAGTACTTCCTTAGGCAGTTTATAAGATTAATAGCAATTTCCATTTCTTCTCCGTCCATACTTGATAGTTAGTAATGAATTCAAGCTTTTGATAGTCTATTTCGAAGCTTTGACCTCACTATGTTCGTAGGATTAAAGATAGGCTCTCCATCAGCGTTGGAGTGAGGCAATGTCAACACAGGCAAAGCCAACTCAGAGAGGTCACTGAAGGAATTTTCTCCTGTTGCATCCCTGGACGAGGCTATTTCAGCCTATGGTGCTAGGGTGCCAGTGTTCTGTTTCCACAATACATGAAGCTTCCTCCACTGGAACTCAGTGCGTGTGAGAATTTCTTCGTTATTAGTAAACATCATTGCTAATTCCAGTCTTCCAGGCTTTATGGGTTGCAGGCATTCACTTGCACTCAGTGGTGACACTGACTGTAGCATCTGACGATGTTGTTTTACCAACTCCACTACAAACTGTTTGCATCTTCCTCGAATATCATTTTCATCAGCAAACTTACATTGTGCCATCTTCCTTTCAAACTCGTACACCAACTAAAGATGTGGGTTTAAGTAGTTCTTCACTGAATTTTCTTCCTTTAATTTTCTGCCTGGGATGAGGAATTTAGAATTTACGGAATCATTAAGTTGAAGAAGGTCACTTAGCAGTTTGGTTGGATCCTACACCTCCGCTTCAAATTTCTTATTCACACGCTGAACTTCTCCAAGAATACGCTTCAGGAATATCAGGAAGGTAGAGTCTTTCTTGTCACAAAACATGTCATAGAGGATGTGAGCTGTGTAACACCTTTCACCATTTCTTGCCATTTCAAAGTGAGTTTTAAGTTCAACCCACTACCGCAGTATTGTGACAATTGATTAGTCAATTGACAGCCATCGAATCTGGCTTAGCTGTATCAATTTCAACGGGCTTGACCATCATTGATCAAAGAAAAAGTCTTCATGTACTTTGCGGCGTGCGAGTGGGACAGAGTGGGGAACCATATGATAGGTTTGGGAACTCTCGGAAAGGCAGTGAAAACACAGTGTTCAGGTCAGATGAGGGACTTCTGTGAACATGCATCCATGAAAGACAAGCATGCGTGAATTGGAGGATATGGAAACACACACTATAATCATTATTGAATCAGCCCTGAACGTTGTTAAACACATATATAGTGTCACATATAACTTGCACTTTAACATGTCATCAACATGATTTATTATACAGGTATAGGCTTTAATCTTGCGCACAGAGTCCATTGACGCTACACTCGAGAAACAACAAACAGCACATGCACACATTCTATGATGTTAATATATGTAATCAAAAACATCATTAATTTACCGCCCATACACGTTATGATTTACCACTTCAATGTAGTCACATTACACATAAGTCAATCTTCCTAATACACTATCTATATTCCTGTACACACCTGCCATCCTCGCCCTCATTGTATGCGGTTCGCAGGAACCACCGGATCATCTCATAAATCATTTTTCACCTCCCTCCTTTCCCATGACCACCAATTTGGTTCTCCCAGACGTTTCTCCTCGTCGTCCCCTCACCCCAGACACATCTTAATTCCTCTTTTGTCGACTTCTTTATTTCCCTCACTCAATATTTCTCTTGCCCATTTGGTCTCCAAGCCATTATCTCAATTCCTACACTCATTCTTTTCTCGTTTACACTTCTTTCACAACCACACTTTTCATTGCCACACACGTATCAGCTGCCACCCTGGGAAAACCCTGCACGGGGAGTTGGCCCCAAACCCGACCCTTAGGAACACCTGTGTCTGTGCTAGTGTTACCAGCGGCGGTCTGTGCTACATAGTGTTACCAACGGCGGTTAATGCTAGTGTTACTACCGGCGGTCTGTGCTATATAGTGTTTTACCAGCGGCGGTCTGTGTTACAGTGGTGATGGACAACATCTTGAAGACACAGACAGGTTCTACCCAGACGACCGAACTTGCAAATCATCTTACAACGTCGGCGGCAGCACGAGCGAGGGAAGCCAGAGGCCTGGCCAACTTGCCCTCCACCATTCCCTCGCGGGATGGCATAACCCCATCGGACAGTGATCCTGTACGGCACATTATTTCTTAGGAACGTCTGCACATTAGCATTAGAACAATAACGTCACTTCCCTGGTGGTAGAGGGGCGTGCCGGAGGATGGAGACAGCTACATATTTTTCTCAGAAAGCAGAGATGTACGCTCTCGCCTGGTATGATGGGGGAGTGTGGGGGGTGGAAAGGGTTTTCTCGTTGGCTGCCTCTATGACGAGGAACTTCTCCTCATTAAAGCTCTAAGAGAAGCATTAGAATCATGCAGTAAAAAGAAAAAAAAAAAAAGAAGAAACAAATGGTTTCCGTATGGCCATAAGGAGTGCAGTGGGTCCGACTGAGGCACAAGTCATGTTGAGTCATAAACAGACACATTTTTTTCAGGTAAACTCTCGACAGCGTTTTGAAACACTGGTATGTTTCATCATCATTTTTGTTTGGGAAATCTAGACGTTGACTGGAGTGTACGTGGGAGCGGCTTCTTTGTACACGTGAGCTCGTGTCTACACATATCTTAGGAAGAGGAAGCCGAGGTGAACATGGAGACGCAGGGCAGCACAACACAGGAAAGGGCAGCACAGCACAGCACAGGGTAGGGCAGGGCAGCACAGGGTAGGGCAGGGCAGCACAGGGTAGGGCAGGGCAGCACAGCTCACGGCAAGGTAGCACAGCACAGGGCAGGGCAGGGCAGCACAGCATAGGGGTAAGGCAGGGCAGCACAGCACATGGCAGGGCAGGGCAGTACAGCACAGGGCACGGCAACACAGCACAACACAGGGCAGCACAGCACGGCACAGGACAGGGCAGCACAGCACGGCACAGGACAGGGCAGCACAGCACGGCACAGGACAGGGCAGCACAGCACGGCACAGGACAGGGCAGCACAGCACAGGGCAGGGCAGCGCAGGGCAGGGCAGGGTAGCACAGCACAGGGCAGGGCAGCGCAGGGCAGGGCAGGGTAGCACAGCACAGGGCAGGGCAGCGCAGGGCAGGGCAGGGTAGCACAGCACAGGGCAGGGCAGCGCAGGGCAGGGCAGGGTAGCACAGCACAGGGCAGGGCAGCGCAGGGCAGGGCAGGGTAGCACAGCACAGGGCAGCAGCATAGGTGATGAGCATACCTTGAAAAGCGACCTTTCGTGGTGTGTGTATGGTACCCTCTCTACTGTACTGCTCATGGCTAACTTGGAATATCATTCAGATATAGATTCAGAATCGGACTCTAAAATGGAGCATTTATTGCTACTGTATGACACCAGTAAAGTAAAAAAAAGTCGGTATGGAGGAGTGAGTAAATGAAGAAGCGAAGTAGACATCATGGACAATTTGCGCTAACATCCAAATTGTCCGAGGCAAAAGTTAGGAACTGCTTTCGACTAAGCATCTGCTAAGCGTTTCCATATCTCATCCTTCTGATTGGCCTTCATATAATCACAATGCCTAGTGTCATATACAACACTGGTTCACTCCTCACAGCCTCAATCAGTTGCTCGCATGATGCCACTGAATGGACTGACACGTGGATCGAATGAAGCAGATATCTGTGTTTCAAACCACTGTGCTGCGCAGGGCGACGCAGGTCCTCCTGCACCTGCGCAGTCCTGCCTCGTGTATGCGTGTTCTCATTTGATTCAACTATCAAGAGATTTTTGCCCTGCTCTGTGCTGCGTCGTCTGTTTCTCACTGTGCGCCTAGCCTTAGTAAGCCTTTAGCCTATGATGACTTCTCCATTCTTTACATCAAATTTATGTGGTATTCGTTCGAATGTTTGAGTAAAAAAAAAAACCTGAAATGTAGAGAAACGAGCCATACGAAACTGCCGTCTTGCCAGATGTTAGGCCCA
This sequence comes from Panulirus ornatus, assembly GCF_036320965.1. Lineage (NCBI taxonomy): Eukaryota > Metazoa > Arthropoda > Malacostraca > Decapoda > Palinuridae > Panulirus > Panulirus ornatus. Next base: position 13,269,141 of record NC_092271.1, on the reverse strand, counting down.
CAGACTCATGTTCTGGCTTTGTCATCGCGACTACACATTTGCCTCCGAAATCCAAGAGAAATAACAAGGCCTAATGGAGAATAACAGGCATATTTGCTGTAGGGCAGTAATAGTATACTACATTTTTTATCAGTATACATGGGAACACGTGGTATAGGAGGAGACTTATGTTATTATGAGAGAATTGACAAAACACGAAAACATATAAAAAGTTGTTCAAGACGCACCCAGCTACCCACCCAGATCAACCCCCGCCAAATGACCCCTCCCCCTCAATCACTCTCCCTTCCAACGGTTACTGCCGGACAAAGTGGACAGTGGTTGTTGTGTACTGGTTGGTGCTGGACGGTGGGACTCCGGTGTGATGTTGGGATTTAAATAACTTTCTTAAGTACTGGCATCTTATGAGGTGGATTGTCTCCATGAAACATGATGTGTCACATGTATAGAAAAATCAAATGTTAAATAAAATTGTATTAACGACTGAAGTGTGATTTCACCATAACTTTCATCACGAACTAGAGTGTTCATATATATATATATATATATATATATATATATATATTTCTTTCTTTTCTTTCAAACTATTCGCCATTTCCCGCATTAGCGAGGTAGCGTTAAGAACAGAGGACTGGGCCTTTGAGGGAATACCCTCACCTGGCGCAATTCTCTGTTCCCTCTTTTGGAAAATTAAAAAAAAAACGAGAGGGGAGGATTTCCAGCCCCCCGCTCCCTCCCCTTTTAGTCGCCTTCTACGACACGCAGGGAATACGTGGGAAGTATTCTTTCTCCCCTATCCCCAGGGAATATATATATATATATATATATATATATATATATATATATATATATATATATATGTATGTATATATATATATATATATATATATATTTATTTTCTTATACCTTGTCGCTGTCTCCCGCGTTAGCGAGGTAGCGAAAGGAAACAGACGAAAGAATGGCCCAACCCACCCACATACACATGTATATACATACACGTCCACACACGCACATATACATACATTATATATATATATATATATATATATATATATATATATATATATATATATATATATATATATATATATATGCACAGACATATACATATATACACATCTACATAATTCATACTTGCTGCCTTCATTCATTCTCGTCGCCACTCCGCCATACATGGAATGACACTCCATTGTCCTCAAACATCTTATTTCCAACACATCCACCCTCCTCCGCACAACCCTATCTATAGCCCATGCCTCACAACCATATAACATTGTTGGAACTACTATTCCTTCAAACATACCCATTTTTGCTCTCCGAGATAACATTCTCGCCTTCCACACATTCTTCAACAATCCCAGAACGTTCGCCCCCTTCCCACCCTGTGACTCGCTTCCGCTTCAATGGATCCATATATATATATATATATATATATATATATATATATATATATATATATATATATATATATATATGCTCCCTGGGGATAGGGGAGAAAGAATACTTCCCAAGTATTCCTTGCGTGTCCTAGAAGGCGGCTAAAAGGGGAAGGAGCGGGGGGCTGGAAATCCTCCCCTTTCGTTTTTAGTTTTCCAATAGAAGGAACAGAGGAGGGGCCAAGTGAGGATATTCCCTCTAAGGCTCAGTACTTTGTTCTTAATGCTATCTCGCTGGCGCGGGAAATGACGAATATGTATGAAAAAAAATATATATATATATATATATATAATTCAGGTAAATGACGATAATTTTGACTCAAACCAACATAAAGTATAGGTTGGTTAGTAAATTCAGGTGAGTGCAGATAACATGCGTTGTGCTATATCTATTTATTTTCTCAGCTACAGATTCCTTCCACAAGAAAAGCACTCAGCGATTTTCACACATTAAACAGATAACCCGCAACATATGACAGTAATATGTACATTGTTATGAGAATGCTTAAGAATACAGCAGATAGAGAAAAAAAGAAAGTCCTAACTTTGCCACAATATATCTAGACGCATACTAATATTTCCTTACAGAAGGCAGTGAGATATATAAGACAACAAATATATCATATGTGTGTAATACTCAGGTTAAACTGGTGAAACCAGTTTAGATTTGGGAAAGTAGTTTTGGTGATGATACATCCAAACGTCCTTGAAGTCTAGCGACACTTGGCTAATATCGCCACTGGCATGGTCTTCCATCTCTTCGCCCACAAGTGTTGGAATTCCACACTTTCTAACATCCATGATAAGTGGTGTTAGAATTAAGTGAGGCCACTTTTATTCACCTGAATCCGTACCATGTGTCATCGCTGAATCGGTTTGCTTTTTTGAAGAGGTCGTGTGATCAGGGCTGACTGACGTGGAGGTGTAGTTGTGTAAGGCACTGGAGTTCGTCTTGGGCGTCGGGGAGGAACTAGAACACCGTGTTATCCAGGCCAGACCTAAACGCATTTTCTCAACAGTCCGTTTACGGTAGTTACGGTTAAACCAGACGAATACCAGTGGGTCCAGAGCAAAGTGAGTGGAAAACAAAATATGGAAAATAATGTCATAAATCATTGGTGGATCCTCGATCATGTGGTAAACTGAATGAGGGAAACCGAGGATGAGAGTGCTGAGGAAGACGGCCAGCATGGCGCGGGTCGCTTCGTCACAGGCACTGTGAGCCTTCACGCTGTGTTGACTGTTGGCCAAGCGACGCTTGTTGCGCCGCACCTGAAAAAATAAAAAAGGAAACGAAAAGCAGGTCAGCAGCAGCGGTAGGTATAAGCAGATGGTGAGGAATACTCCTTGCTGCCCTTATTTTCAGTTAGTCACTATTTACCAATCAAACTTGGTAATGTTGTTAAGGAAGTGGAGGTTGTCCAAGACTCACATTGTGTATTTCTGCATATTATGATTCAGTAAGGTACCAAGGTAGACCTCGCCTTTTTGTGAAAATAGTCTACCCAAACATTGTTTAGTGCTTAGCATTTGTTTATAGAGGCAAAAATGCACTGGATCTAATGGCTTCATGTGATCAAGATCAGGTGTCATTTTTGGACTTTATGTGCCCGGGGCAGTCTCCACATCCAAATCTTGGATATCTTTTATACAATTCTCACTATTGAGTGAAGGCTGTGAACCAGCGTTGTAAAGGAGTTGAGTGGGTACTTACAACAAACATCATGGTTCCATAGCAAGTGATGGTGACTAGGATGGGCATCATCGTGTTGAGGAAGAAGTAGAGCACTGTGACTGTTCGCTTCAGCGATCTCTCCTGCACGTAGCCGAGATACATCGACCCCAACATACCCTGATGATAGTTTACGACAGTGTTTAATCATCTTTGCATCCTCGTAAAACAAAAGATGATCCACATCACATGACATCATGATAGTTAGTTAGTCTATTTGGCACTCGCTTGGTTACTAAGAAATCACAGACGAGAGCAATACTTAGCTTTTCGATATAACAAACGAATGACGTAAGGTTTATCATTGGGAAGATGGGAAAGTTTCTAAAAACTACACACATTAAAAAAAGAAATGCTTTCTTTTGACAATGCTAAAACAGTTAGATATTGAAAATCTGAATGACAATTATTGCGGAATGATACTACTAAGTTTATTAGTAAATGATGTGCGGACTAAAAATATTTCACTAATTTTTTTAAGGTTATGATAAGTATTTGTGTTGCTGTGACAAGGTGACAAGGTGATGCATAATGTTCATGAGAGGTACGTCTGTTTGTATGGATGTACATGTATAGGTCAGCTACTAATGTAGCAATGAGATGGCTTTATGTCCAGTACATGTCTATCATTCTCAGCGCCTCGTAGACAACTCCCAGAATTCGTCCTAAAGACTGAATAACATGGCATGATAAAAAGCGTCAAAATGTCTGAAAAGTTTCAAAAATTCTTATTCGCTTACACGCACACACACACACACACACACACACACACACACACACACACACACATGCATATCATTACATATAAAACCTGAAGTATTAACGAAGCAAATAGTTATTTCACTTAACTGTAAAAGGTGCACGTTTAATGCTAGATTTTGTAACAGTCTTCAGGCAATCATAACTAATCGCCATTTCCCGCGTTAACGAGGTAGCGTTAAGAACAGAGGACTGAGCCTTTGAGGGAAATCCTCACTTGGCCCCCTTCTCTGTTCCTTCTTTTGGAAAATTAAAAATGAAAGGGGTGGGTTTCCAGCCCCCGGTCCTTCCCCTTTTAGTCGCCTTCTTCGACACGCAGGGAATACGTGGGAAGTATTCTTTCTCCTCAATCCCCAAGGCGACTAGAGGGGACGGGAGCGGGGGGGCCAGAAATCCTCCCCTCCTTGTATCTTAACTTTCTAAAATGGGAAACAGAAGAAGTCACGCGGGGAGTGCTCATCCTCCTCGAAGGCTCAGATTGGGGTGTCTAAATGTGTGTGGATGTAACCAAGATGTGAAAAAAGGAGAGATAGGTAATATGTTTGAGGAAAGGAACCTGGATGTTTTGGCTCTTGAGTGAAACGAAGCTCAAGGGTAAAGGGGAAGAGTGGTTTGGCAATGTCTTGGGAGTAAAGTCAGGAGCTAGTGAGAGGACAAAAGCAAGGGAAGGAGTAGCACTACTCCTGAAACAGGAGTTGTGGGAGTATGTGATAGAATGTAAGAAAGTAAATTCTAGATTAATATGAGTAAAACTGAAAGTTGATGGAGAGAGATGGGTGATTATTGGTGCATATGCATGAGAAGAAAGATAATGAGAGGCAAGTGTTTTGGGAGAAGGAATGAGTGTGTTAATGGTTTTGATGCACAAGACCGGGTTATAGTGATGGGTGATTTGAATGCAAAGGTGAGTAATGTGGCAGTTGAGGGAATAATTGGTATACATGGGGTGTTCAGTGTTGTAAATGGAAATGGTGAAGAGCTTGTAGATTTATGTGCTGAAAAAGGACTGGTGATTGGGAATACCTGGTTTAAAAAGCGAGATATACATAAGTATACGTATGTAAGTAGGAGAGATGGCCAGAGAGCGTTATTGGATTACGTGTTAATTGACAGGCGCGCGAAAGAGAGACTTTTGGATGTTAATGTGCTGAGAGGTGCAACTGGAGGGATGTCTGATCATTATCTTGTGGAGGCGAAGGTGAAGATTTGTATGGGTTTTAAGAAAAGAAGAGAGAATGTTGGGGTGAAGAGGGTGGTGAGAGTAAATGAGCTTGGGAAGAAGACTTGTGTGAGGAAGTACCAGGAGAGACTGAGTACAGAATGGAAAAAGGTGAGAACAAAGGACGTAAGGGGAGTGGGGGAGGAATGGGATGTATTTAGGGAAGCAGTGATGGCTTGCGCAAAAGATGCTTGTGGCATGAGAAGCGTGGGAGGTGGGCTGATTAGAAAGGGTAGTGAGTGGTGGGATGAAGAAGTAAGATTATTAGTGAAAGAGAAGAGAGAGGCATATGGACGATTTTTGCAGGGAAAAAATGCAAATGAGTGGGAGATGTAAAAAAGAAAGGGGCAGGAGGTCAAGAGAAAGGTGCAAGAGGTGAAAAAGAGGGTAAATGAGAGTTGGGGTGAGAGAGTATCTTTAAATTTCAGGGAGAATAAAAAGATGTTCTGGAAGGAGGTAAATAAAGTGCGTAAGACAAGGGAGCAAATGGGAACTTCAGTGAAGGGGGCTAATGGGGAGGTGATAACAAGTAGTGGTGATGTGAGGAGATGGAGTGAGTATTTTGAAGGTCTGTTGAATGTGTTTGATGATAGTGTGGCAGATATAGGGTGTTTTGGTCGAGGTGGTGTGCAAAGTGAGAGGGTTAGGGAAAATGATTTGGTAAACAGAGAAGAGGTAGTAAAAGCTTTGCGGAAGATAAAAGCCGGCAAGGCAGCAGGTTTGGATGGTATTGCAGTGGAATTTATTAAAAAAGGGGGTGACTGTATTGTTGACTGGTTGGTAAGGTTATTTAATGTATGTATGATTCATGGTGAGGTGCCTGAGGATTGGCGGAATGCTTGCATAGTGCCATTGTACAAAGGCAAAGGGGATAAGAGTGAGTGCTCAAATTACAGAGGTATAAGTTTGTTGAGTATTCCTGGTAAATCATATGGGAGGGTATTGATTGAGAGGGTGAAGGCATGTACAGAGCATCAGATTGGGGAAGAGCAGTGTGGTTTCAGAAGTGGTAGAGGATGTGTGGATCAGGTGTTTGCTTTGAAGAATGTATGTGAGAAATACTTAGAAAAGCAAAAAATGGATTTGTATGTAGCATTAATGGATCTGGAGAAGGCATATGACAGAGTTGATAGAGATGCTCTGTGGAAGGTTTTAAGAATATATGGTGTGGGAGGAAAGTTGTTAGAAGCAGTGAAAAGTTTTTATCGAGGATGTAAGGCATGTGTACGTGTAGGAAGAGAGGAAAGTGATTGGTTCTCAGTGAATGTAGGTTTGCGGCAGGGGTGTGTGATGTCTCCATGGTTGTTTAATTTGTTTATGGATGGGGTTGTTAGGGAGGTGAATGCAAGAGTTTTGGAAAGAGGGGCAAGTATGCAGTCTGTTGTGGATGAGAGAGCTTGGGAAGTGAGTCAGTTGTTGTTCGCTGATGATACAGCGTTGGTGGCTGATTCATGTGAGAAACTGCAGAAGCTGGTGACTGAATTTGGTAAAGTGTGTGAAAGAAAAAAGTTAAGAGTAAATGTGAATAAGAGCAAGGTTATTAGGTACAGTAGGGTTGAGGGTCAAGTCAATTGGGAGGTAAGTTTGAATGGAGAAAAACTGGAGGAAGTAAAGTGTTTTAGATATCTGGGAGTGGATCTGGCAGCAGATGGAACCATGGAAGCGGAAGTGAATCATAGGGTGGGGGAGGGGGCGAAAATCCTGGGAGCCTTGAAGAATGTGTGGAAGTCGAGAACATTATCTCGGAAAGCAAAAATGGGTAAGTTTGAAGGAATAGTGGTTCCAGCAATGTTGTATGGTTGCGAGGCGTGGGCTATGGATAGAGTTGTGCGCAGGAGGGTGGATGTGCTGGAAATAAGATGTCTGAGGACAATATGTGGTGTCAGGTGGTTTGATCGAGTAAGTAATGTAAGGGTAAGAGAAATGTGTGGAAATAAAAAGAGCGTGGTTGAGAGAGCAGAAGAGGGTGTTTTGAAATGGTTTGGGCACATGGAGAGAATGAGTAAGGAAAGACTGACCAAGAGGATATATGTGTCGGAAGTGGAGGGAACGAGGAGAAATGGGAGACCAAATTGGAGGTGGAAAGATGGAGTGAAAAAGATTTTGAGTGATCGGGGCCTGAACATGGAGGAGGGTGAAAGGCGGGCAAGGAATAGAGTGAATTGGATCGATGTGGTATACCGGGGTCGACGTGCTGTCAATGGATTGAATCAGGGCATGTGAAGCGTCTGGGGTAAACCATGGAAAGTTCTGTGGGGCCTGGATGTGGAAAGGGAGCTGTGGTTTCGGGCATTATCACGTGGCAGCTGGGGACTGAGTGTGAACGAATGGGGCCTTTGTTGTCTTTTCCTAGCGCTACCTCGCACACATGAAGGGGGAGGGGGATGTTATTCTATGTGTGGCGTTGTGAATAAATAAAGGCAGACAGTATGAATTATGTACATTCGTATATATGTATATGTCTGTGTGTGTATATATATGTGTACATTGAGATGTATAGGTATGTATATTTGCGTGTGTGGACGTGTATGTATATAGATGTGTATGGGGGTGGGTTGTGCCATTTCTTTCGTCTGTTTCCTTGCGCTACCTCGCAAACGCGGGAGACAGCGACAAAGCATAATAATAATAATAATAATAATAATAATAATAATGATAATAATAATAATAACAATAATAATAATGATAATAATAATAATATAATATATATATATATATATATATATATATTTTTTTTTTTTTTTCATACTATTCGCCATTTCCCGCCTCAGCGAGGTAGCGTTAAGAACAGAGGACTGGGCCTCTGAGGAAACATCCTCACCCGGCCCCCTTCTCTGTTCCTTCCTTTGGAAAATTGAAAAAAAAAATGAGAGGGGAAGATTTCCAGCCCCCCGCTCCCTTCCCTTTTAGTCGCCTTCTACGACACGCAGGGAATACGTGGGAAGTATTCTTTCTCCCCTATCCCCAGGATATATATATTCTTTTTTTTCCCCAGGACTTACCACAGTTACGAGGACAGAGTAGATGAAGATGCATGTAACGACAGCCACGGCAACCCGAAGCTTCACTGCTTGTCTGTGTGGGCTCCACACCGCTACCGCCCTGCATGCGGGAGTGGCACAGGTGAGTGTGGTAGCTAAAGTGATTAGCAATACAAAGCATGTCGTTTATGTATGTTTGAGAGATGTTAGTGACTGCTGTGTTATTACTAAATGTGCATTACTGGTATATATATATATATATATATATATATATATATATATATATATATATATATATATATATATATATATATATATATATATATATATCACATACAAATCTGGTATTACTGGTAGGGAGTTTTACATTCGTGTATATATATATAAATATATATATATATATATATATATATATATATATATATATATATATATATATCACATACAAATCTCCAACAGCCAGGATCAAACTCGGGACCTTTGTGCCGCAGGCGGAAATCCTAGCGGTAGCATTCCCGCCTGCGGCACCGGGATCCCGGGTTCGATCCTGGCTATTGGAGGTTTGTATGGTCTATGAAGGTGCGCGTTCATATACACTTTATTCGTATATATATATATATATATATATATATATATATATATATATATATATATATATATATATATACCAGTCTGAAACCCTCATAACTACCCAACTTCCCTTCCTCCTACCTCCCTGTATCACTAGTATTAACTGATCCAGAACAGAATCCTTATGAAGACAAGTCATGTCCCATGTCTCACGGATGTCGGACACCGCAGAATGCACTGATCGATCATGCGAGTGTAACATTACTATATAATCTTGCTGCTGTGAAAGCGTCATAAGTTGCTTCCATGGTCAGCGCTCGTGGACGAGAGGAGAATTCTAATCTTTCCCCCTAGAGTCATTACGTGACTCCCTCTCGGCATTATTATCTTAAAGCCACAATGGATCTTTGGTAACAAAAGGCGGGGATGAAAACAGTCGTTTTGAAGAAAAATCGGAGAATCATAGACGGTAAAACTTTCAACACCAACATTCCCAAATGTGACGCCTGTGAGAAAGAGCACTGGTCCTAAAACTGATCCCTGTGGCACACCACTTATTGCGCTTAGCCATTTTGATGTTTGACTCCTAATCATGGCTCGGTTCACGGCCAGTCAACCAATTTTCTTGCTTGCTAACCTGAAGAGGGAGACAGCAGCGATGTAGACGTGCACCATCTGTGCCAAGGCGCTGTAGAAAAGGGAATGAACAATCTCGAAGGTCCTAGAGAACCTGTAGGGGTCATTGGCGAGGACAGCAGTAAGGACCTGGGACGTTATGGGTCCAGACACCAGGCAGATGAGGAGGAGTGGCAAGAAGACGCTGGCCAGGAGCACCTTCACCGCTCGCTGTAGCCTAGTGCACGTCGCTATGCACCACAGCGTTACACCGTTACCTGTAACAGTGATGACGGTTAGCAAGATTACAGCAACCCGAGAGAGACGTTCAGTTTTGAAATGAGGGTAGTCGGGGAGGTGAGGAGGACTGGGATTGAAAAGGAGAGGAAGATTAGCAGGGAGATCATTCAAAGAGAAGGATAGCATGAGAAGCGGGGATCGATCCGTTAACAGCTACAACAGTGGACCGACGGAATAGAAAAGTGGAAGCTGAGTGTGTGTGTGTGTGTGTGTGTGTGTGTGTGTGTGTGTGTGTGTGTCGGATAAGCCAACGATTCTGTTTTAGAAATTTGAGTCTTATTCCCAAAACTAGCAAAAGACTTTGAAATATCAAAGGCCATGATATGATGTTCCCTAAGCTCCCTGTGAGAGGCAGACTCGCTATGAATCAGATGTATTTCGCTTCCCTAAGCCATTTTGTTGATCAGATGAAAGTCTGTAAGAGTCAAGCTGATTGAAGGGGCAAAAAAAAAGTGTGATGAGATTTAAAGACTTGGAAGAGAAGAATTTTAAAGATGAATCATGAGAGTTGATGGGATCACAGCAGTCCTCCTCAGGATGGTCTGAATCCATATATGAGTCTAGAAAGATGGGGAAAGGCACTGGTCTTGAGGCAGAAGTAAAATGACGAGCAAGCACAGACACAAATTGGCAGATGAGAACGAGGCGGGACGAGAGCGGTAGATAGCTGAACCATGCAGGAACAAAACTGAAGCTGGTGCCTTAGTTTTTATATGCAGATGATGCCTTGTTAGCCGAGTCAGAGATGGACTTTACGATAGAATGGTAGACCTCTTCGGTAATATGCGAAGGGAGAGGATGCTGAAAGTAAATATGATAACAAGGTTCGTTGATTTGAAAAAGATCGACATACACTAAGCTGAAACCATTTTGGGTGGAGAAGAATTAAAGACCTGATGAGTTTACGTTTCTGGGAGTGATGTTGATGATGAGTATGGAAGTTTCAAGTTCCTGCACGAAAGAAAAACAAGTTGTACTGACTCGTAGAGTGTGCAAGAACATTGTATCATGGGATGCTTGTCCTGATTCTCATATATAATTGTAGGTCCAGTTAAGTAAGAAACAAGAGCAGTTAAATTGGATAACTTAAGTAGTTAACAGGGGATTAGGGAAATAGATGAAGAACGAAGTTGTAAGGAAAACACGTAGTGTTGAAGAAATTGTTAGAAAAAAAAAAGAAGCATGGATGGTAACCACTTCAAAGGTCATGGCCACATAGGATACATGACAGGCTGAAGATGACATACACCAGAATGTCCGGATGTTCAAGTACAGGCAGTTTGGGAGAAAGATAGGCAGACGTAGCAAGTAAACAGTTTAGTGCTAGAGATATGTTTGGCGAGGGTGCCACAGGATTGCAACAATTTCGGATGTTTGCAGAGCAAGCGTTGTGTATGAGAGACTGGGAACGTATAATATGTTCGCTTCAGTTTAATAAACATAGTGAAGGATGGGTATGAGCGAACTAAAAGGCTCTATATACTTTATCCACCCCAGGGAAAAGAGAACAGAGTCGAAGATGATATATGGGATGGTATATGAACCTTGCATGATTTGTGTTCCCGATTTTCTTAGGCTTCATGAGAACGAACGAACCATTCTGAAGTTACAAGAAGATACCTCGCTTGTTAACGAGAGTGTACAAACAGCAGAGCACTTTGATGTTAAGTTTCATAATGTATCATTATTCGAACTGAAGCTGATAACCCTGTCACTAAAACCGTAGGGAGCTCAACACTTGATAATGAGGCTGACATTTACCATAGCAATAACGTTGTGAGAGAGAGAGAGAGAGAGAGAGAGAGAGAGAGAGAGAGAGAGAGAGAGAGAGAGAGAGAGAGAGAGAGAGAGAGAGAGAGAGAACATGTGGCTGAACAATTACAGTGCGAACGAACCTTTAACTATTAAATACCATTTCCAGTAAAATAATTCTGTGAACTTACCAATGGCACCCACGACGAAGACAGTGCAGCAGTGGAAAATTGCAAACTTAATTAGCTGCGGGTGCTCAACACCCTCACCAGTCTTGTTTACACTCATTTTGTAACAGTGGCAAATCTGCTCACTGCAGTTGTCACTGTCCCAGTTCTCTCGCAGCTAAAAAGCTGTTGGATGTTTCGCTTTCAAGTCACTTGAATAGATAAATGAGGTGAAGCCTCCGGAGTCTAGCGATGTTAAGTGTTAAATGTGGCAAGCGTGAGGGAAAAACTCCTAACTCTGATACTGGCGTCACAACACTGGCTCAGCTGTAGAAAAAAAACGGGGTGAGAGCTCTGTCTGTGGAAGTGGGGGAAGTTTGGCCCCGGATGTGCGTCGTAATGTTTTTATCAACCTTCATTATGATTGTGTTTGTAATGTTTGCAGCAAGAGTGTCTGACTTTTACATGTCTGTCGTTCAGTTGTCGATAACATTGGCTGGTTCACGTATCTCAATGATGTTTATAATAATCGCATCATAAGCCATAGTTAACTTCAAGCCTGTCAAGGACACAGGTTTGGGTATCCCAATATCGTTATCAGCGCTTAAGGTTGATGCTGGTATTATGTATATATCTTAATATAATCCGAATTTACAGTTTGTGTGGGCGTGATTGATGATGTGTCTGGTGGCAGCAGGAAACTGAGTACATTGTGATACATGTATCAAAACATCGTTGGATTTGGTTAGTTGGTTGGTTGGTGGTTTGGGCTTTAGGTCTATCAACTGCCAGGGTCATTATGGCAACAGAAAAAAAATTTCAACACCACATGTTAAAGATAATTCTAAGACCACACTGTCTCACTATGCATGTGGTCCATGCATCTAAAATCACATGTAAACGTAGAAAATGGGCATGAGTTAAAAAAATAAAGATTATAACGCATTTTACATTTACTTACTAGTTTGTTTTTTCCTTTTAGATTTTAAGAAAACCAAAAATGCAAACTTGAGGGAAACGCCGAACAGCTGCTCCTCAAGATCTTCTAGGTCTAACTCGCAGCAAAGTTTTGAGAAGTACATGAAATCGTTTACAGATGATAAAACCAAAGAGAAGCAAACCCTTTGATCTTGACAACATTGATGTTTTCTCAGTAGGAACAGCAATTAGTGGTACAACCAGGCAGTCTCATTTTGTGTAGTACAGAGTTGCCAGACGTATGTGAAGCGAGGCTGTGAGGGGATCGACGCTGCTAGGATCAACCCATCGGGGACTGTCGCCTCAGGAAAACCCTGGTAACCCCCATTGCGTCACACTGCCTTTGCCCGTCGGTATTTCTCATGATACACCACAGATACATTATTTATATTGCACATGTTTACCGCAATATCATAAGTTAGGTTATATGATACTCCCTTGACATAAAGATTGTCATATATATCTATAACCCCTTCCTTGTACACCACAGACTCAGGCTGCGGTGCAACAATATATGGTGTAACACAATAGACTTCAGTTTTCTCGAGAGTTTACATATTATCATAAGAACAATGGTACAGTCACACCTTTTCTACACCTTGCAAAAGCGGGCTCGGTTTCCTGTTGTTGTGAACCTTTAAAAAAAATATTCATAGCGACATGAATATTCATAATACGCCGAACTGCTTTGGATTTAAGATGGTCTGTCATTTTATACTACTTTTACAGAGAAAAAGGAAATTACGCTACCGAGAGAAGGATAATGTATGCTTGCCACTAATGGCTGGTTGTGTTTCGCTTCATCCTTCATACATTTCTGTTTTCTAGTTAATCCAACCATGGAATCGTAGGTGAGCGATTCACATTGAGCATTAACGTAACTTAACGTAACGGTGATGAGCTTCGATGAAAACACACGGTTGCGTTTGTTTCTATCCCGTAGATCTACTGACAGCAACTTCCAGGTCGTGAGTACTAGTAACTATTTGTCAAGCGCCGAGCAATGTCTAACTGTGGAGCAGTGTTAACGTCATCACTGTCGGATCTACAAACAATATTTATATTAATTGGTGAGCAAAATGCTTGTGCTTCAACAAGACGCGAGACGTGGTTATTTAGGCTGCCAGTGTTGAGATGGTTGGATCACAATGGTTGGAATGTTGTTTGGGGAACAGTTGGATACCTCAGCTGCAGTAGATAAGATGATAGAACCTAAAAGACAGCAGGCTGGACACGTTCTCTTCCGCTTGTTTTTCATTGCCTAGGTAGATTTAGCGGCTGACTGAGCTTGGAGTTTGGGCATAAAGATAACGATGTTGTCTGTTGATATGATACCATGTAGAATTGCAAAAATTAGGTTTAAGGCAAAGCATCAGTCAACTTCTAGAGTCTACTATACAGATCTCCATTATGAAAAGATATGTATGTTATGTTTTAAGGAATATCAAAGGGATTCAAAACAACAGACAAGTGGGTCCTTTCGAGGCTATTTGTGACAATGGAAAGATCAGAAACAGTGACTTGGGTATTAAGAATAGCAAAGTATACAAATGATTTAAAGACATGTAGTATGCCTGCCGTTCCATATAGTTTCACTCCATTTGGCGTCTGATAGTAAACAATTATTCTGTATTTAATCATACTGAAGAAAGTTTTCCCCCTCTCGGCAATGGGACAGGAGGCTTTTCTTGAATGGTTGAATTGGTTTCAGTGCATCACACATGACATGAACGAATGTGGCCTCTTTCGTCTGTTCTTGGCGCTGCCTCGCTGGAGGGGGTGGGGGGGGGGGTGCTGTTTTGTGTGTGGCAGGGTGGCGACGAGAATGGATAAGGCAGCAAGTATGGATATGTCCATGCGTATATGTATATGTATAAGTATGTATACGTTGAAATATATATGTATGTATATGTGCGTGTATGGGCGTTTATGTGTATACATGTGTATGTGAGTGGGTTGGGCCATTCTTCGTCTGTTTCCTTGCGCTACCTCGCTAACGCGGGAGGCGGCGGTTAAGTATAATAAGATGATAAATGATAAATGATTATATATATATATATATATATATATATATATATATATATATATATATATATATATATATATATATATATATGTTTTTTTTTTTTTCTTTTAAACTATTCGCCATTTCCCGCGTTAGCGAGGTAGCATTAAGAACAGAGGACTGGGCCTTTGAGGGAATACCCTCACCTGGCCCAATTCTCTGTTCCTTCTTTTGGAAAATTAAAAAAAAAAAAAACGAACAAGAGGGGAGGATTTCCAGCCTCCCGCTCCCTCCCCTTTTAGTCGCCTTCTACGACACGCAGGGAATACGTGGGAAGTATTCTTAATCCCCTATCCCCAGGGATATATATATATATATATATATATATATATATATATATATATATATATATATATATATATATATATATATCATTCGCCATCTCCCGCGGTAACGAGGTAGCGTTAAGAACAGAGGACTGAGCCTTAGAGGGAATATCCTCACTTTGCTCCTTATCTGTTCCTTCTTTTGGAAAATAGAAAAAGAAATAATAAAAAAGGATGGGAGGGGAGGATTTCCAGCCCCCAGCTCCCTTCCTTTTAGTCACCTTTTACGACACGCAGGAAATGCGTGGGAAGTATTCTTTCTCCCCTATCATCAGGGATAGATATATATATATATATATATATATATATATATATATATATATATATATATATATATATAAGTGGTAGAGGATGTGTGGATCAGGTGTTTGCTTTGAAGAATGTATGTGAGAAATACTTAGAAAAGCAAATGGATTTGTATGTAGCATTTATGGATCTGGAGAAGGCATATGATAGAGTTGATAGAGATGCTCTGTGGAAGGTATTAAGAATATATGGTGTGGGAGGCAAGTTGTTAGAAGCAGTGAAAAGTTTTTATCGAGGATGTAAGGCATGTGTACGTGTAGGGAAGAGAGGAAAGTGATTGGTTCTCAGTGAATGTAGGTTTGCGGCAGGGGTGTGTGATGTCTCCATGGTTGTTTAATTTGTTTATGGATGGGGTTGTTAGGGAGGTAAATGCAAGAGTCCTGGAAAGAGGGGCAAGTATGAAGTCTGTTGGGGATGAGAGAGCCTGGGAAGTGAGTCAGTTGTTGTTCGCTGATGATACAGCGCTGGTGGCTGATTCATGTGAGAAACTGCAGAAGCTGGTGACTGAGTTTGGTAAAGTGTGTGGAAGAAGAAAGTTAAGAGTAAATGTGAATAAGAGCAAGGTTATTAGGTACAGTAGGGGTGAGGGTCAAGTCAATTGGGAGGTAAGTTTGAATGGAGAAAAACTGGAGGAAGTGAAGTGTTTTAGATATCTGGGAGTGGATCTGTCAGCGGATGGAACCATGGAAGCGGAAGTGGATCATAGGGTGGGGGAGGGGGCGAAAATTTTGGGAGCCTTGAAAAATGTGTGGAAGTCGAGAACATTATCTCGGAAAGCAAAAATGGGTATGTTTGAAGGAATAGTGGTTCCAACAATGTTGTATGGTTGCGAGGCGTGGGCTATGGATAGAGTTGTGCGCAGGAGGATGGATGTGCTGGAAATGAGATGTTTGAGGACAATGTGTGGTGTGAGGTGGTTTGATCGAGTAAGTAACGTAAGGGTAAGAGAGATGTGTGGAAATAAAAAGAGCGTGGTTGAGAGAGCAGAAGAGGGTGTTTTGAAATGGTTTGGGCACATGGAGAGAATGAGTGAGGAAAGATTGACCAAGAGGATATATGTGTCGGAGGTGGAGGGAACGAGGAGAAGAGGGAGACCAAATTGGAGGTGGAAAGATGGAGTGAAAAAGATTTTGTGTGATCGGGGCCTGAACATGCAGGAGGGTGTAAGGAGGGCAAGGAATAGAGTGAATTGGAGCGATGTGGTATACAGGGGTTGACGTGCTGTCAGTGGAGTGAATCAAGGCATGTGAGGCGTCTGGGGTGGACCATGGAAAGCTGTGTAGGTATGTATACACGTGTGTGGACATGTGTATGTACATGTGTATGGGGGGGGGGGTGGGTTGGGCCATTTCTTTCGTCTGTTTCCTTGCGCTACCTCGCAGACGCGGGAGACAGCGACAAAGTATAAAAAAAAAAAAAAAAGTATAAAAAAAAAAAAATATATATATATATATATATATATATATATATATATATGTATATATATATATATATATATATATATATATATATATATATATATATAACTTAAGATATTTACCGTGGCTTTATTGTCTTGAACCAATTTACTGTTTTCCGTAATCAATTTGATCAAATGACAGTAATGACTATCATACGTAACGTAGAATTCCTTTTTTTTTGTGCTATTCTCAGCAACATACGTTTCATACAGACGTTTACTATGCTATCATATTGGTTTTAAAACCTATTTCACTGAAGGAACCTGAAATTCATTTATATACTTCAGGGCAATCCCTTCCCATATCATAGTCCTTAAACTCAAACTTACAATTTTAGTAATTGCAGACATTTTCATTGATTTTATTAAAAAAAAAAGTCATGTCTGCCATGATTTCAAAAAAGCAGTTCAACCATATCATGATGCTTAATGAATGAATTTTTGAATGACTGATTATTCTATACTCCAACTGTATGATTTATCTACGAATAGGTTAGGGTTAAAATAGTAGTGATAAAAGGCGGTCACTATTCTCATTTCCTTGCAAACATTCTGACTTTCCTAAAGCCTGTGGTCTGTAATTTTATTGGTGTAAGTAGGACTTATATCCGGTAGTGCAGCAAGTGAATCTTTCCCTAAGTATATAGATGACTGGTAGCGTTCAGGGCTGTTTACAAGTGTCTCTTGCTGACATGTCACTTTTCACGCTTTATTTGTTTATTCGTCTAAGAAATATCGATACTTTTGTGTAAGGCTTTCTGGTAAATTCCCTCACCATCATTTGCAATCAGGTATAAGCACTGCATATCCATGGCTTGTCTGCCATTTCTGGTATACACCTCGACCACAGGAGTCCGCTATCTCGTACCTCGTATGTTTATGTCAGCTGAGGTGGTAACATTGTATGGGGGAGGAGCAAGGGTGCGGGGAATAGGCTGAATATAGTAGAGCGACGTGAGCTGTTATATAGATGGCCACCAATAAAAGTCAAATTGCTCTTGCACATACGTAGGTGTGGTAACATGTTTTGTATACTTGATAACGATCAGGAATGTAAATGAAAAAAGAAAAAGAAATGTTTATGAGCGCAATATTTCGTGTTGCTAAGAACTGCCGTTGTCGTACAGCAGCTGCCAATCATCAAGTAATAATATGTTAGATGACACTTTATTAGCAAGTGTCTACTGCGGGAGTCCATGTAGGGTTTTGTATACCATAGTTAACCGTGTCCGACAGGAACATGCAACAGTGAGACCTCAAAAAACTCACCGTCTCCACCCTCTCTCTCTCTCTCTCTCTCTCTCTCTCTCTCTCCCCGGACATCCCCTACCCCTTCCTCCCCAAGCCTCTGTGTGCATTTCAAAACACGCAATCGGTTCACCTCAGACCGTGCAGAGCAACATAGGATATGAAATTATTCTTGGAAATGTGCTAACCCGTTCTCACCATCATCATCTCCCTAAAACCTTAAAACCACCAGTCATCCTGCTCCCTCCCTCCCTCCCTCCCTCCTTCATTTTCAGCCTCTCCCCCACCGTCCCTTCGCTTCCGCGAACCATGCATTCAAGGGTGGTTGAGAAGGCGTTGATGTGACATATTCCACTGTGGTAATTGTACACCATCATTGTCGTACTGTCACTTTGAAGTATGTTATTTGATGATGATATAATTTCGTTGTTTTGAAGTGTAGATATGTCGAATGACCGTAACTCAGAGTTCGCCAATATAAATTTGTGTTTGACCAACAAATGAAAATTTACAAACGTTTCTCCCCTTACTTAACAATCTAGTATCTTCTATCAAATTTTACTGTAGAAAATGAAAATAATGGTATGTTACCATTTTTAGATTGCATGATCCATAGGCAAGGAAGCAAGTTAAGGTTAGCATATACAGAAAACCTACCAATGTATGCTCATATACCATTGTTACTCATCTCAACATGACAGTTAAATTATCATCATTTCATTCTATGTTCCTTAGGGTATTACGTATTTGCAGTCCAGAGTTTATTGATGATGAGTTTAAGAAGATATATTCTATTGGATCTAAGTTGAAGTGCCCTAGATCTTTCATTGATAAATCCCTTAAGTTAGCGAAGAAGTCATTTCATAGCGTTGAGCCCAAACCTCCCATTGAGGCCAAGAATATTTTAGTTCTCCCTTTTGATAATATTTTACTTCCAATGTTGCTTAAATCCTTTAATTAAAATGTTGCCTTCAGCAACAATAATACTATAAAGAATATCTTAATCAGGAACTAACCAGAAAATTCTCCTGGGTGCATCTATAAAGTGTCATGTAGAAATTGTGATAAGTTTTATGTTGGGCAGACTTGTAAGGATCTTTCTGTTAGACTTAAGCAACATAGATATAGTATAAGAACAGGACAAGAATCAAATGCCTTGTTTAATCACGTTAAAAACTATGATAATTGTATTGACTGGAGTAATGCCATGTCAGTTATTAACTCTAACTCTATTACCACGAGAAATATCATTGAATCTCCTATTATTAAATACACAAAGAATTTTAACCTTAATATTCGGGAAGGTCTATACAAATTGGATAACTTTATTGTTGATAAAATTTGTATACAATTCACTTTCTTGTCCACATAATAAGTTCATGATACGCTCATTGTCTGTCTTGAACAATCACATGTTTACCAAATGGCGTCCTAGCTACGTCTCTTTGTTGTATATCAACTGACTTATATTTCTCTCTTATGTCTCCCCTGATGATGTGATTATTACACGAAAGTGCACTTGGGAACTTATCGTGTTTCATTTTCCCCCGTGGACTCATAGGAATATATATATATATATATATATATATATATATATATATATATATATATATATATATATATATATATATATATATATATACTCTTTCCCTTTGGTCACTCATCAACCATTCGTGTAACATGTAAGGTTTACAACTGTTGGACACAGCTGCTATGTTCATAGTTAACTCTATGGTATACAGAATCCTACATGTACTCCCACAGTAGACACTTGTTGATAAAGTACCATCTAACATTGTTATTACGTGATGATTGTGCAGCTCCTGTACGACAACAGCAGTTCTTAACAACACGAAATATTACGTTCATTAACGTTATAGTTTTTTTTTACATTCGCGATCGTTACCAATTATGCAAAACATACTACTACATTTACGTATATGCAAGAATAATTTGACTTATGTGGCCATCTTTTTAATAGTTCACGTCGCTCTACTAATATTGCCCATACCCTTGATCCTCTGCCCATACAATGTTACCAGTTCAGATGACATAAACATATGTCGTACGTGGTCGCGAATTCCTGTGGCCGAGTTTACATACTTGTGTTCTTATGGTTATTGCTTTACCTCAGTGATTCGAGCGGCAAACATGTATATATGTTTTGGATTTGATGGTTATCACCAAATAAATGCCATTATTTCATAACTGAACCATACAACACGTAAGTACGAAAATTAACCTTATTTAAGGTATATGTGTGGCACCAGCACCATCTGTTGATGGTCAGCGATCGCGAAAGTTGTCACGTATTCAATGTGGTAGTCTCAACCTTTATTGGCAACTCTTTCCTGCTCTTACGAATTTAGATTTTTTCGCTATTTTCAGTTTGTTGTGAGCGTCGTTGGCATACGGTACCGTACACTCGTGCCCTTAGCAGAGGGTTCCAATCAAGATAAGGTAAGTAGACGACAATAAAGCTGTAGTAAAATTGTTAGTTAAATTGCGTGGATAACAACAGCGTTAATCAGACGGCAGATGTCACTGTAAGACCTTCATAACTGGCGTGAGCGCGGTCGTTAGCGGAAATTGGTTTATTGGTGTTTTGACGCATCTTGAATATAACATATGACAGCTTTTTTCATGTTGATGTAAGCGCTAACTGATCACTGGGCTCCAGAGCCATGCAAATTCCACAAAATTGAGGAACCTATTGATGGCTGTGTGTACGTGTTACAGATGTTAAGCGGGAAACAGCGGTGCTTGGGCCTGGTGGCGATAGTGGTGGTGGTGGCAGCTTTCGGGGCTCTGGTGGGTGTGTCTTGCTGGCACATGGCCTACCAGGAGGCTTCACTGGAAGCCGCAGTCAGGGAGCAACGCACACTCGACTTCGCTAGGAAGAGCTGCTCTGCATGTAAGTCTTGCGGGGGTTGGCGCTCATCTTTTCCTAACGTGCGCATTTGTTTACCCTGTAATCAGTTTGCTTCTAAATTCTGCAGGATTTTTGAAACTGTATTCTTTAGTGTTATTGAGAGCGATCATTAAAAGTTCAGCTCTATCACAAGACAGCGATGTTAGGATCGATATTCGACTCATTATAATCATTAAACATCGGGTTAACTTTTAACTCCATGATAGGATATCTTGAGCGTTGTTGTTAGCTTTGGTGTGCAAATTATCATAGGTACCATTGCAGATTTCGATCTAGAAAAGGGTATCATCCATTTTGAATTAGGCTATTTACAGAGTCAAAGTTGTACGCTGAAGTTTCATATCTATATACATACAATGTTGTGTACAGTGAGGGTGCCAGAAACACTTGAGGTTGTCTTTTGCTGAAACCATATAGATTTTTATTCACGAGTTATCTTAATTCATTCGATGTATGATAGAGACACTTACGTCAGAACGTACTTTTCAGAAGTCTGTGTAAGACGGTGAGAGTGAGAGCTAAACTTTCATTTTAAGCCTCGCTACTGATGTCTCTTGAGATATGCAGGAGAGATGTATATCTACCTTCAGTCAGTACCACACACAAAAAAAGTGTAATTCGGGCCGCTTATTCTTAAAATCCTAGTTATTGTGATCGTGTGAGGGATAGGTAAAGAAAATATTTGCATTAAGAAATGTACACATAAAATGTCATTTCTTCAAACAGATGTTGCTAAAATGTTGCACCAGCAGTCTACGAGTACAGAACAGTTGGAGGAAACACCTCTGAAGACTGAGACGCCCCAATCCACAGATGTGGCTCAAACGCCGACGACAGTGACCTCTCGACCTGCAGATACCGAATCGACATCACCGAAGAAAGTCAAGTCGGTTGCCATCCAGTCAAGGAAAGTGATGATAGGCTTGTTGACCTCCCGTGATGTGATGATACACACGGCCCAAGTGGCCATACACGACCTCATACAGGGTGGCCTCGTCACCCTCGAGCCGCATCTAGCTTCACCACCTCGGCAGCACCTAGTGAGGACCATACTGATTATTGCATGAATGATCGTTTACTGGGGTACAAAACCTTGATTTTTTTTTTTCTTTGTACGTTGTCGCTGTCTCCCGCGTTAGTGAGGTAGCGCAAGGAAACAGACGATAGAATGGCCCAACACCCACATACACATGCATATACATACACGTCAACACGTGCACATATTCATACCTATACATTTCAACGCAAATATATACATACACAGACATATACATATATACACAAGTACATAATTCATATGTGATAGCGTCTGTCGTAAACAATGGGGCAACGGGGAATGATGCAGTAGACTTGTTTTTGAATGCTATGTTATATGGTACGCGTGAATGAAGGTATGAAAGAAATTATGTAGCGTTTGGAAAAAAAAAAGGATGTAGATTGATTAGATTAGCCGAGTACGGGATACTGGAGATAAGGATAACTGTATTTCACTTTGTTTCTCATTAGGAGAGCATGAGTTTGTGTTGCTTCCAAAAACTGTTAAATAAACAGCAGCTGTGGCTTTAACTTGCATATCTATTTTTCATATTTGTATTAAATTAGCTGATCTACATTTGGTTATTTCATGTCGATATAGGAACACGTTCGACTACCTTCTCTAAAAGTATATCTCTGTCTACTTAACTGTTTCATTGATTTACAGCAGTAAACCATGTTCGTGCGCACAACTTCAATGTCTTCTTTGAGCAAAAGCTTATGCATTTGTTTCATCGAACATAACTCCTTTGATTATTGCTGTCAGCATCGTGTTATGAAATACAGTATAAGTTTATTATCATTCAAAAAATGGTCACCATATCTACGTAAGAAAATTTGATATGTGATTTACATCCAAATAGTTAAAAAAAAAAAAAGTGCCAGGTTCCTTATGATACAACGTGTTCTTACATTCTACTTGTTTTGAACTTTTCATCATTAGTTTCTATTTCTTCCTCGCTTGACCCTATCCTGGATACGGCGCCTGAAGCACAGCAGACGAGTTGTAGGTTGGGAAGACGTTCCCAAAGCAACGTTAGCTAGGCTAGGTTGAGTTAGGTTTGCAAAGGTTAAGTTGTTAGTTTCTGCGAGATATATATTCATTTATATCTATTTTGCTTTGTCGCTGTCTCCCGCGTTAGCGAGGGAGCGCAAGGAAACAGACGAAAGAATGGCCCAACCCACCCACATACATATGTATATACATACACGTCCACACCTATACATCTCAATGTATACATATATATATATATATATATATATATATATATATATATACACACACAGACATATACATATATACACATTCAAAACCCTTCTTACTTTGTGGGAAAGTATAGATTTTGTAGTTAGGGTTATAAATCTTGTCTGCCGTTGAAAATGAATGATAAACACTACTGTCTCGCGAGACAGATTATACATACACATTAGTTTAAGCCCACGACACAGCAGTTACACGTGAGCCGGCCTGTGCCGATAATGGCCCGTTTTTACATTACGGGGGAAGGAGATTATACACTCGTGGGACCCATCTTTTCAACGTGTGTTGGCATTGGTAAGACAATCATTACAGAACAATTAGATTCTGGAAAAACAGTATGTTTAAAGGTATGGCATTTTTGATACGTAAAATCAGAATGGATGAGGCTCTATGAATCTGCATTTTTCTTTTTGTTTTAATATTCAGCGTAATGTAGTCGATTTTTTTGTGAAGTACTGATGCGCCTGGAATACTAAAAGTGGGCTTTTCATGAGAGTATGGGAAGGTAACAAGTATACATGAAATAGAAAATATTGGCAGTTTAGAAGTCAAAGTGTTGTTCTTTCGTCTTTCCATGATGCATGTATATATAATCTCCATTTGTTATATTGTCTTTGACAGCTCCTCCTGTCCTCGTTCATCACATTATCTATTATGCTTACATACTATTTTCTTTGTTCACCACAGAGTCATCCGTTTATCGTCCTGTTTCCTCTGTTCTATGCAATGTTTTCTTATATTCACTACACCACAACAGCGTCACTCTCTTGTAGCACATATCTTCCTCCGTGCTCTGCACCGTCACTCCCGTGCCATGTAGTGTCTCCCACATCACTGCACGTTATGGTTCGTTCACTTTAGCATCACTCCAGAGCACCCTACCATCACCAGTTATAATAACATGTGTCCCCTGGCAGGAGACGCTGGCGGGGTACGTTCAGCGGCTGCACCAGGACTCGGGCGTGCGGGTGTTTGTTGGCTGGTTGACGGAGGAGGAAGTGGGCGTGGTTGCCAAGTGGGCAAAAGACCGGCCACGCCCCCGCCACCCTGTCGTCCTTGTCCTGCTCTCAGCACCTACAGGTAGCCTTATAATTCATGTATGCGTCTTTGCTGATATCCACGAGGAAAAATATGACACTTGTCAGTAGTTAAATGCCTTACCTGTAAGCACTTGAGATGTTCATTTAAAATCGAACATGAGTGCGAGTGTGAACTGCAGATTTGAATGTTTTTCAAGCTAGAAGACTAGCCTCTCACAGGAGCGTTCGTGAGTCCACGACTTTCAGTAACGTTTGAAGATGTCGCCAGCCACAGCAACCCGATCATTCTGAAAGCACACGACGTACACCAAGTTTGTGATTTTGGAGAGATATGCTGTTGCTTGTTACGGTAACTTAGGGAAACCAGCTCTTGCCAGCGTTTTGGTGACTTTATTAAAAGGAATATTTAGGATTGATCTTGATTCGGATGTCGCACTGAGGGAGGAGTTACTGGTCAAGGTTTGGAAATCTTCGTGGATGTAAAGTTTAATCATCGGATTTGAACATTCATCTTGGTAGTTTTATATATACTATATAATTAGACATTTATTCGAACATTCGGTGGAGCCTTTTAGATCGGCACTAACGATGATTTGTGCTGATAATCCTACTCTCATTTACGTATAATTCGAATAGGTATATTTTCTTGGTCTGGTATATATATATATATATATATATATATATATATATATATATTTTTTTATACTTTGTCGCTGTCTCCCGCGTTTGCGAGGTAGCGCAAGGAAACAGACGAAAGAAATGGCCCAACCCCCCCCCATACACATGTATATACATACGTCCACACACGCAAATATACATACCTACACAGCTTTCCATGGTTTACCCCAGACGCTTCACATGCCCTGCTTCAATCCACTGACAGCACGTCAACCCCGGTATACCACATCGCTCCAATTCACTCTATTCCTTGCCCTCCTTTCACCCTCCTGCATGTTCAGGCCCCGATCACACAAAATCTTTTTCACTCCATCTTTCCACCTCCAATTTGGTCTCCCTCTTCTCCTTGTTCCCTCCACCTCCGACACATATATCCTCTTGGTCAATCTTTCCTCACTCATCCTCTCCATGTGCCCAAACCACTTCAAAACACCCTCTTCTGCTCTCTCAACCATGCTCTTTTTATTTCCACACATCTCTCTTACCCTTACGTTACTCACTCGATCAAATCACCTCACACCACACATTGTCCTCAAACATCTCATTTCCAGCACATCCATCCTCCTGCGCACCACTCTATCCATAGCCCACGCCTCGCAACCATACAACATTGTTGGAACCACTATTCCTTCAAACATACCCATTTTTGCTTTCCGAGATAATGTTCTCGACTTCCACACATTCTTCAAGGCTCCCAGGATTTTCGCCCCCTCCCCCACCCTATGATCCACTTCCGCTTCCATGGTTCCATCCGCTGACAGATCCACTCCCAGATATCTAAAACACTTCACTTCCTCCAGTTTTTCTCCATTCAAACTCACCTCCCAATTGACTTGACCCTCAACCCTACTGTACCTAATAACCTTGCTCTTATTCACATTTACTCTTAACTTTCTTCTTCCACACACTTTTCCAAACTCAGTCACCAGCTTCTGCAGTTTCTCACATGAATCAGCCACCAGCGCTGTATCATCAGCGAACAACAACTGACTCACTTCCCAAGCTCTCTCATCCCAACAGACTTCATACTTGCCCCTCTTTCCAAAACTCTTGCATTCACCTCCCTAACAACCCCATCATAAACAAATTAAACAATCATGGAGACATCACACACCCCTGCCGCAAACCTACATTCACTGAGAACCAATCACTTTCCTCTCTTCCTACACGTACACATGCCTTACATCCTCGATAAAAACTTTTCACTGCTTCTAACAACTTTCCTCCCACACCATATATTCTTAATACCTTCCACAGAGCATATCAACTTTGTATCTTCTCCATTCCATGAAAGCATGATCATAAATCCATTTGTTTATTGTCTTTCTCACATCTGTCCTCTAATGCACATCAACTTATCTACATCTATTTCTTGTTCACCACAAGCCCCTCGCTTCCACTTCGTCCTGTTCCCTTCTCTATGCAATGTTTCTATATTCACCTAATCACAACAGGATCACTTAATAACACATATTCCTCGTTTTGCCTCACTCGTCACTCCCTTGCCATTTGTTACATGCACATGCGCATTCGCATTCACTCTAGCATCACTCCAGTCATACACACTATCAATCAACCAGTCAAATAACATGTGTCCCCAGTGTTATGAGGTCACGCATTCATCGCCACTGCTGCCTGCGGCGTCGGGTTCTTCGTGCTGTTACATATTTCGTGTTGCCAATGGCCTAAGACCGCCATCCCCCGCCACCACCTCGTACCTTGCCTTGCTCTCATCACTACACCTTCAATAATCATATGCTCTTCGCTATCTCCACAAAATTTTACACTCGTCAGTAGTCATTGCCTTACTGTACCACTTTGTGCCTTGTTTTTAATATTTGACATTGCGAGTGAACTGCTAATTTGCATGATTTTCAAGATAGAAGCTACCATCCCAAGTCTTGCCTTTTTTTTACCTCTTGCAACTTTTGAGATCGCCAGCACGCAATCCTTATTCATTCCTAACTCAACTGAGTGTGTGTGTGTGTGTGTCCTGCAATGTTACACTGATGCGCGTCTTCTAGTATTTGCTGATATCCACGAGGAAAAATTATGTTTAATTTTTCCTCTTTCCTATCTACACACACACACACACACACACACACACACACAAAGAAGGAACAGAGAAGGGGGCCAGGTGAGGATATTCCCTCAAAGGCCCAGTCCTCTGTTCTTAATGCTACCTCGCTAACGCGAGAAATGGCGAATAGTATGAAAAGAAAATATATATATGATATTGGAGCAGAATCCCTAGAATCTGCTGTTCACCCACACTTGGTTGGATGTTGGTCGTGTCTCCTGTTCGTAGGATAGGTGTAATAGGTTGCAAGGTAGTAGCAGTGGAAGTTTTTAGTCCCTATTTTTGTAAGCACGGGGAGTGAGTTATACACTCGTGGTCCTCCACGTATGTGTTACCCGACTGTGAGGCTGAAGAGTTATGGGAACCTTAGGGAGAATTGTGTGTTGCTGTTTCAAAGACTTTTTTGAAAGCCTTGTGAACCAGGTGAAGGCCTGTTACAGGCACGATAGCGAAGGCCATTTTCACAGGTTAGAGAAAGCCGCCTCTCACTTGAGCTCCGCGTATGATTTGTTTACTTATCAAACACCAGTTTTTTCCAGAGTTGCCATGTTATGTACACTATCAGTAACTCCGGTATAAGCACTCCTGACTATATATAACACACTGGATGAAGTTCATGTAATATTTATGATGGAGAATATAACGACTACTTTTGAGAGCATACTAATTCTTTTCTTTTTTTGTGTGATTTTTTACAATCGCCTTCAAGCGATAAGCGAGACTGGCAACACAAGGATTAGCACGGTCGCCAGCAGCTGTCGGCTTATCGTTAATAATAGTGAACCTCAATTCACTATTGAAATAGACCAGAGCTTGTTACTGGTGTACACCCACTGTACCAACTCGCTCGGATCAAAATTACTAGAAAAGTTTTATTCTCTTGTAAGAGGAATGGGGATGTTGAAAGGAGGATTGACTGTGTTTGGCTAAGGATCGGAAGGTAATGGATGGTGGTCTTGTTTCTGTCAGGGTTGTGGTCGGCGTCGCGGGAAGAGCACCTGGAGGCTGACTTCGCAGTTGTTTCGATGACTCCCCCACGCACAGCCGCGCTCTCCGCCTCCCTCCTTCAGGTGGGTATGGTAATACCAGGGTTTGCATAGTAGTACCGAAGTTAGTACCAGTGGGCATGGCAGTACCCACGCGGGTATGGATTTAATTAGGTGGGTATGGCAGTACACAAGGTGGGTGGCTATGGTAATATCCACAGTGAGTGTGGAAATGCCTAGGTTGGGCGGGGTAGCACGATAATGGGCATGAAGGACCCAACTGGGCATGGCGACTCGTACGTGAGAATAGCAATTACTGGGTGAGAATGGCGAACGTGTTCATGCCCAGGTTGGAATGCCAACTTCGAAGTAAGCTAGTCAACCACCAGGTAAAGATAGGAACTCCTTTGTGATGATTGTGATGATTGCAATACCCATGTCAAGTTAGAAACTCCCATATAATGATGACAACGCTCTGGTAAGCTTATGAACTCCCATGTGTCTGTTGCGTGCTCAGGAAAGCTTAGAAGGTTCAGTATGATTCTTGCAAAACGCCTTTATCACTGGGACTTTCAAATGATCATGTCAACGCCCAGGTGATAATCTTAAAGTGCAGGTGAGCATGACACTATCCAGGAAGGTTTGGCAATGCATGTGCGCGTGTGTGACAACACCAAGATGAATATGACATTACATGACAAGACCAGAGGCAGCATTGCCACTTGGGGAAGTAGAGCAAAACTCAGTAAAGACTAAGCTCCACTCGAGGATCTTTGATATGATCCAGGTATAAATATAGCAGCACACCACCATAGCAACATCCATGTCAGCTTGGTAGCGTTTCCATTTTCCAGTCCTGCAGATAGACTATGGCATTACTATGATAAGTTATTGTTCAAGAGGAAGCCTATTATTACACGGCGTCTTACACACTGCGGCCAAACGGCAACAGCCAAGACTGGCTGGCATCTCAGACTTGTACTCGAGATGAAAGTCAAGTCTCGTTTTGGACGAGAGACGATAGAAACCTGACATCTCCCACCAAGCCATCAGTACTGTAAACTTTGTTTTTAGAAATATTTATGACTCCTGAATGGTAATCGGTAATATCTAATTACTGAAGAGTAAGTGTAAATGCAGTTTAGCTTGTCACTATATATTCACTTTCGTGTTCTTAGCTATAAATTTAGCTCCTTTTGAGGATGAATGTAGCGATATATACCAAAATGGGTTGACATTGATTCATTAGGGCCATCGACCTGGCCTGAGGCATCTTGATGCTGTCCTATGGTATTTTGCACGGTGGCCTGTTATCACTTGTTGCTGGTTCGTGTAAATATGTTTACAGATTCTCTATAAAATATGATATTAAGGGATGGATCTTAGGCCACCGCTCCTCGTGGATTTTTGTACTGAAAACAAACCCTTGAATTTGGCTTGAGGCGGTCGTGCTGTCTATTAATCGAACATCTCCCGCTTTCAGGATCTGCATCTCTGCAGATACAGTCTGTCAAGGTGCACACATGAAAGTCGTTGCACTCCATAACCAAAATCATTAACTCAGAGGTAATACATTTACTTGAAGCAGTGAAATCAGTAATCGAACTGGGATTCATTACTCTTCACTGCTGGCCAGTGTGACTCTTAGGGATAATGATGTAACGTGATCCTTAAAGGTCAGGTCAGAGGCTAAGGCCATTCCGGCCAGGGTCGTGCACACTCGGACTGACTTCTGAAACTGAAGAGGTTCGTCAGACGACCTGTCTATCCCTCGTTTAAATATATATCATTCCACGTCTGCAGGTCTAGAAAGTTGAACGAGCCACAGTATTGAACATTTGGGGTAAGATCCCTAATTAAACCTTAAAGAATGTACCCATCATAGTAGCAGGAGGAGAACCAGGGTCTTGTGATGAATATTGCTGTAAGTTGTCCATATATTTGACAAATGAATCCGTGTATGTGCAGATGCAAGAGCGAGGGGTGAGGCGGGTGCTGCCGCTGTTGCCAGACACCGCCGCTGCCGACATACTAGCCACACAGCTGGCATCGTGGAATTTATCTTCCCTCAATATGGAGGTAAGTGTACAGCAAACAGTACAGTAGCGTCATGACTAGACTGTGCCAGTAGTTGTATCATGTACCATAAGGAAAGATAAACTAAATGAGACTGACACCTGCTGTACTGTTTTTCCAGGTCTTGGGGCTGGTGAGGTATGATGTCTCCATCCCAGCACATGAGGTGGTAGCAGCTGCTGGTGCTGCCCTGCAGTCGTATGGGAGTGAAGCTGTTGGTGTACTTCTCACAGCAGGTCCCAACCTGGCCGACTTGGTCACTTGCCGCTGTTGATACTCAGCTGTCACAAGTACCTTGGTTTATTCCAACGAATAACTTGCCGAACCAGCTACTCGATACGAAAAAGTCTCTCCTCGGTGACATTGATTTAAACGCGATTGAATATCGTGAAAATCCCATTAATACCGCAGCTCGATATGAAAATGTATCTAAGAGAGTTCAGGATAAAGTTGAGTCAACACGCGAAGTTGGCATCGCTCAGGTGTACGACGCTGTCATCGTTGCCAGCCGTGTGGGATACTGGCTCACGAAGGATGAGCGTTCCATCCTGGCGGAGGTAATGGAACGGGTATCATGGGAGTCGTCTACCTGGGCAGGACTGACGGGGATTCTCGAACTTACGAAGACCCTCGAGCGGTCTCGAGGTTGCTTCACTTGCTTCCATCTCGCAGTTGAGGACTCTGTGTCCTGGCAAGCGACGGGCCGCATCGAGGTCCACTGGTCTGCACACGCCAATACACTCGTATCTTCCTCAGCAAACGTCTACGTCATCCACGAGGAAGAAACATAGAAGGCCTAGCTACCACTACTTAGTTAAGAAATGACACTACCGAACAGTGCACGGTAACACCTGGACAGCTGTGACACTAGAAAAGCAACCAATTCGTCTTGATGCAGTCATCTGCCAACGTCACTCCCGCCTCTCCAGCTTTCATGATCACGTGTGATGATGTGTTTGTAGTTCGGTGATACTTAAACTGAACAGTGAATTAAGTGACAAAATTGCTTCATAAATCAGTTACACCTGTAATGTGGATGTTAATGGTGAGTTATCAGGATTACGAAGCGAAAGAGTTTTATGCATGTTTGTAAATTGTTTTTATATGAAATCTAACGACAGATAGTATATATGGTTGGGTGTGGGTGGCTGTTGGTGCTGGTGTATGATGCGTACTAATGTTGTCATGTTTGCTGTCACTGATGTGTGTGTCAGGTTGGTGAGGAGGTAGGTATGAAGTGTTGGCGACCTGTAGCTTTTCTCATTTCTTTAGTAACTCCTACAATTAAAGTTTTCTTCTTGGGTAGGAAGGGGGACTTGGGAATTTTTGTAATTTAGAAAAAAGATTCCCAATAACAATTAAGGAAATAGAAGTAATCGGGTAATCGGAGACTCCGTTTGACCTTGGAAGGAAGTGACACCAGTACCGTCTAGTTTCATAACCTCTCATATGTAACATTAGCAATTATTTCCGTCCTTGTGTTGTACGTCGTTTGTGTAATGCTCGTGACTTGCTACTCTTGCTCCATCGCTGCCAAATAATCACCCATTTTCCTCGAGGGTCGAAGCGTGGTTTTTAAAATTTAACTATAAAATGTCTTTGGAATTTAGGGACAGGTATCTGACGGACAGAATTAATGTATATTTTGTGATTTTCTACTAAATGGAAAAAGTTTAAGCCTGGAGTGTTTCAGAAGCTTGTCTTAAGAAGCAGGTGTCTGAATCCTGTCGTGCAGATTTGACATCCAAGTGCATATATGTCAAAATAGGTGATAAAGTAGGAATTAGGAGAATGGAATAAAAAAATGAGAAGGCTTTGCGGTATGCAGTAATCTGAAAATGGCATAGGGTAAATCTTTTATGATATTGAGAACTTACGGCGGATGATTAACCAGTTTAAAACTTATGGCTAATTAAAGCTGTACAGTAGAAAGAATAAGGAAGAGCATGCAAGGAATGTATGGATGTAGTGAGGACTGATAAGGGACATTTCAGGTGATGGAATGGATATTGCAAGGGATTTCTTGTGAACAGTGATGGTTTCTCATGATATATAGTGTGTGAAGCAATAAGTACTTTTTATGATTATGGAAGTTTGAGCATAAGTTGAGGATGTGTGTTAAGAGGCTGTCTGCCGGAGGATTAATTCCTTCCTAGTTTCATCCACAATGCCATGCAAATGACTGGAATGAATGTTGGAACTGTAATGCACTACTTCAAATAATGTGGACATGTGATGATGCACAAAATACAGACAGTAGTCACCACCAGTTGTCTCAAGAGAAAGGTGACTGGCAAAAGCAAGTTTTTCATCTACAAATTACCACACTAAGGTTATCATATATCCCAGATTAATGAACTTTCTTAATTGGCCCAGTATTGTATCCGTCTTTTTCTGGGAAGAGGGGAAAAACCACTTCGTACTAACCAAAACAGTGACATGTTCCACAAACTCGAAACAATTTGTCCGAAAACTTTTTTGTACTGTAAGAAAATTCCTTAATCATGACTTTTACAAGCTTAGCTTGCAGTATTATGTAAAATGTTGCAATAGCTTTTAGGGGCGAGTTTTTCAAATTGTTAAAAAAAAAAACTATATTTTCCAATGATTTTCTTTTGAAATAAATTAAAATTTTGCACCTGATTGTTAAAAGATCCTTTTTGTATTTCCTTTAACAGAACTATGGTTTCTAACCATGATTATCATTTACACCATGGAAGTCCTCAGTCACTGTCTCAACTGACGAAGGACACATATTTTGAAATTGCCTCAACTTTGGTTCTTCCACTTTAGTTTTTGTGATTTTTACGCGGCATGATAAACTTGGATTATTTCAGCACAAGCTACTTTAAGTGTATCAGATTATGATTTTTGAGGGAAGAATTTCTGAACTTGTTATAATGGACGTGGGACTTGGAGAACCACGGGCCTGGCAATGACATACCCGAGACCCATGTTTACCTTCCCTTCCGTCTCGGAGAAACCTCCTATTTCAATAGTATTTTTTTTTTACTTCATATAGGATTAAAGTCTTGGTTTTCCATATGCTAAACTCGTAAATTTTCTATGTAATTGACGATTTGATGAGCTCTCTGCTCCTGGTTTAAGAACTCCACTCAGGTTACGTAAAGTTAGTTTCACAATCTTATCTTAATAATAGGAAAAAAAAAAACTATAAGATCTAACATTCCCTAGAATGCATGAAAATTCCACTCCATAATGATGATGTCTTCTGACCAGAGTGACGAGATAAGGCTCTTCCGAAGACTTTCAATCCTGTAGCGGAAAAGCTTCCCACAGATGTGCATATTATCAACAAGCCAGCCACCATGCTTCATTTCAGCATTTGTAGTAAAATCGGAACACCGTTCAGCGTCTCCTGTGGAGCAGTTAATACCACTTATGCATGGAACACGGGGGGAGAGGGTGTTGGTGGGCATTTAAATACTGAGCATTAATACGCGTATTGCATTAATCAGGCGTAACATCAAACCTGATGAATTACCAATGAAATTGTGGTAACAGTTGTCGAGATAAACAGAATCTTGCAATAGTGTCATAGAAGTAAAACATTCTCTTCCAAGTTTGTTGATTCCAGTTTTCGAATAAGCCATGAAGCCTAATATTAATGTACTTTGAGAAAATGGGGCAGAGATATGATTCAGAAAGACGTGATGAGGTGATTTAGTCCTTTTGTACATACTAAATGGAAAGAAAATAGCTGAGAAAATATTGATTGGAAAAAGCTGAGTAAAATATGTAACGATAATGAATAAATAGAATATTTACAACGTGTAATGAACCTACTCTGTAATCATTAGTTGCTTGGTGGCTTGATTTTTCTGCCATCTTCGATCGTCATGGATGTTGTCATAAACCACTAACAGAAATGAATTCGCAATGTGTTGTGTTGATCATATTATGTGTATTACAATGTGCTGGGGTATAAAGGTAGGTTGCATGCGATTATCAAGTTCCATTTTCTCCACATTCATTCAAACCTAATCTTAGTCCGAATGAACAGAATAAAACGTTCGTTATATAAGTAAAAGATACCCATAAAGGTACAGGTCTGCAACATTACAGTGCGGTCTCAGAATCGCCTCACCAACTAGATGCAGTCGGGGAGGATGTTATTGCTTCAGTGAGTAGGTGGGCGCCTGGCCGCTTCACTCCTGGTGTAGCCTTCAACTGCCGCGCCACACCGCACGTCGGCCGATCCCTCTGATGCAACGATCAACTCAGGACGGAGATGGTACCACTTTTCGCCTACTGGGACATACGGGGTGTAAGTTAACTTTAAAGTTCCTCTGGCTGTCTCGCCTGTGTAGGTCATGTTTGACTTTCGTGTTTAGGGATGAGGTTGGCTTGTGGGTCATTTTTTTGAACTATCATGAATATGATTCTGTGTTCTTTAGGAGAAATGATTTCAGTGTTTTATAAGTGGAGGTGGGGCTGGTGCGACAAGAGTTGATTTTCGTCAGTGAGCGCCATACATAGTTTGTGTCAGTTTTCATTATGCTTTTCTGCGAGCTGGTTAGTGATGGTGCTATTTGCAGTTTGGGGTTGTTTTCTGATTTTTGTTGATGGTGAGTGATTGTGTTTTGAGCAGGTTTCTTTGCGTCATGACGGCATGTTACTGGTGAAACTTAGGTTATATTTCTTTCTGTCTGTTGTCCAATAGTATGTGCAATTTTGCTGACTTACTTGATGTAAGTGGAGTGTGAGATCGCATGATTTAGGTGTTAGAAATACACACAAACACACACATACACACACGCACGCACACACACACACACACACACATACACACACACACACACACATATATATATATATATATATATATATATATATATATATATATATATATATATATATATATATATATATGCTGAATGCTGATAACCACGAGGATAGTGAAACACGGTAAGTACAAAGTGCCCTTTCGTGTGATTAATACATTGTTGGTAGAGATACAAGGATGCACTTCGGACTTAAAAGCGTCATTTTTCCTCTTGGTTATGGGCAAATACTAGATCACTCGCATCGCTGTGACCGATTGCAATATATATATATATATATATATATATATATATATATATATATATATATATATATATATATATATATATATATATCTTTTTCTTTCATACTATTCGCCATTTCCCGCATTAGCGAGGTAGCGTTAAGAACAGAGGACTGGGCCTTTGAGGGAATATCCTCATCTGGCCCCCCTTCTCTGTTCCTTCTTTGGGAAAAGAAAAAAAAAAAAGAGGGGAGGATTTCCAGCCCCCCGCCCTTTTAGTCGCCTTCTACGACACGCAGGGAATACGTGGGAAGTATTCTTTCTCCCCTATCCCCAGGGATATATATATATATATATATATATATATATATATATATATATATATATATATATATATATGTGTGTGTGTGTGTGCGTGTGTGTGTGTGTGTGTGACGATACTTTGGTTCAACAGTCAGCTGAGGCAGGTAGGACGTTACAACATCGTGCGGCCGCATACAAAGCCTGCCAAAACAATCCACCCTCCGCAGCTGTATAACTTGGCGCATTTCTATTCTCTTTTCGCTTTCCTGGATTCAAGCGCTTCCCTGGCCGGGTAAGGGAGTGATCGTCCCAGTTCAGTTGGTATCAGTCAACCAAATGAGTATTACGTCAGTGATTATTTTGCTGGACTGTCTTATCATCTGCTGGTCACGGCAGTGGTGCTCTGTTGCTAGAGCCAAGTGAGAACAGTTTTAATGTTTCATGTAAGCACCGCGACACTTGCACCCTCCTCCATCGCTACTGAGCGATACGTTATTCCAGGCAAATGTGTAACAAAGTCTGCAAACTTAATTTCATATCTTGCTGACACCCCTAATGTTTCCCCACCCACCTCCTAAGTATGAATTGAGAGGGATGGTAGCAAAGTTTACGTGAAGTCGACATGTTGATTATGATTTTTATACTTTATCTTGTCTATTAGTCATTCACACGTTCAGGGATCCCAACCATCTCCGTATCATTATTCTAGAATCTTTAAGATAAATGACATTTATCAACGTGTCGTATCTGGTGGTGAAGGCCGGTGTAGTCAAAGCCATACATATCTTGTGCTGAGATCGTGGGGTTGCAACTCCTAGTACATATTTCTCTGGCGGACTTGGTTACACCGTATTAATCTCGTGGCTTAGAGAATTCCTTACAGGAGTACTCCTTGTAACTTTTGTTTTCATTCTGATTAAGGCTACCAAAACATACAACTAAAGTGGCATTGAGTCTAGATGACGATATACACTTAAGGGTTCAGAAGGTAGGATGGATTACGTAAAGGATTATCACTGTTGCATGGCGACTAAGCTGTATGTTGGGAATACTGTAGCGAAAGAAATTACGGATCTTGTCCTCA
Source organism: Panulirus ornatus (assembly GCF_036320965.1). Lineage (NCBI taxonomy): Eukaryota > Metazoa > Arthropoda > Malacostraca > Decapoda > Palinuridae > Panulirus > Panulirus ornatus. The sequence goes on along the minus strand of NC_092271.1, from coordinate 13,232,724 downwards.
TGTCGTCAGCATACTTGTTTTCTGTTGAATTCCACTGTTAAAGTCTTCAATCACGAAGTTTTGCTCTTTGATTCTGATATGGTTTCTGAAAATTTAAACCGAGTCATTATACACCAGATGGGCCAGCCCGTGAGACTACTGTTGGAGTATACGGACACACACTATGATGAGAAGCGCTATAGGCTGGGTCCCGCCCCGGACTACGACCAGTCGTGTTGGCTGGACGTCAGGCTCAAGTTGGGTCTCGACTTCCCAGACGTAAGTCACATCACTAGTCAGGTCATAGACCACTGCAGGTATCGGAGGTGTGTATGTTCTGTGCCGTTAGGTTGACTTGTTATAATCATACATCTAAATGACTTCTTTAGAGTTCTTTTTCTATCAAAAAAGGTAATGATTACCCTTTTTCTATGCGCAGCTTCCATATTTTATTGACGGGGACGTGAAGATCACTCAAAGCAACGCTATCTTGCGGTACCTCGGCCGCAAACACGACCTCTGCGGCCACACAGAGGCGGAGAGGATGCGCATTGACACTCTGGTGAACCAGGCCACTGACGCCCGCAAAGCCTTCATCAGACGCGTTGCCTCACAGGACGTAGGTAGACACACGCAAACTGTTGTACATATTTCAATAGCTGAAAATCGTGCAGGATGTTGACGTACATATATGGGTTCCATCTCAATACTTTCTTGGTGTCTTTCTTTTATTTTTTTTTCTTCCGTCCTTCTTCATTACTTTAGTTATGTACGTACAACCCGGGCCGTAACCCCTGGAGATCTTTACTGTACTACTGCCATAAAAGGAACAGGAGTAATGCACTGGTCCTCGGAGATGTCTGAACAAAAACTGAAGGTGGAGGGACCCACATGGTCGTATAAGTATAGGAACCCTATAGAAACAAACGAACTTCGAGAGATCTTGGGTCTGACAGACCAAGGACAGTGTTCTAGGGTTAAGTGAATAATATATATATATATATATATATATATATATATATATATATATATATATATATATATATATATATATATATAATGTAAATATACTTATTTATCTATTTATCATACTTTGTCGCTGTTTCCCGCGTTAGCGAGGTAGCGCAAGGAAACACGAAAGAATGGCCCAACCCACCCACATACACATTTATATACATACACGTACACACACGCACATATACATACCTATACATTTCAAGATATATATATATATATATATATATATATATATATATATTTTTTTTTTTTTTTCTTTTTCTTTCATACTATTCGCCATTTCCCGCGTTAGCAAGGTAGCGTTAAGAACAGAGGACTGGGCCTCTGAGGGAATATCCTCACCTGGCCTCGTTCTCTGTTCCTTCTTTTGGAAAATCAAAAAAAAAAAAAAAAGAGGGGAGGATTTCCAGCCCCCCGCTCCCTCCCCTTTTAGTCGCCTTCTACGACACGCAGGGAATACATGGGAAGTATTCTTTCTCCCCTATCCCCAGGGATAATATATATATATATATATATATATATATATATATATATATATATATATATATATATATATATATATATCCTTTTTCTTTTTTCTTTCTTTCAAACTATTCGCCATTTCCCGCGTTAGCAAGGTAGCGTTAATAACAGAGGACTGGGCCTCTGAGGGAATATCCTCACCTGGCCCCCTTCTGTTCCTTCTTTTGGAAAATTGAAAAAAAAAAAATCGAGAGGGGAGGATATCCAGCCCCCCGCTCCCTCCCCTTTTAGTCGCCTTCTACGACACGCAGGGAATACGTGGGAGGTATTCTTTCTCCCCTATCCCCTGGGATAATGTATATATATATATATATATATATATATATATATATATATATATATATATATATATATATATATACATATATATATATTCATACTTCATACTTGCTGCCTTTATTCATTCTCGTCGCCACCCCGCCACACCTGATATGACACCCCCGCCCCCACACACGCACGAAGCACCGCTAGGAAAGGACAACAAAGGCCACATTCGTTCACACTCAGTCTAGGTGTCATGTGTAATGCACCGAAACCACAGCTCCCTTTCCGCATCCAGGCCCCACAAAACTTTCCATGGTTTACCTCAGACGCTTCACATGCCCTGGCTCAATCCATTGACCGCACGTCGATCCCGGTATATCACGTCGTTCCAATTCGCTGTATTCCTTGCACACCTGCATGTTCAGGCCCTGATTGCTCAAAATATTTTTCACACCATCCTCCCACTTCCAATTTGGTCTCCCACTTCTCGTTCCCTCCACCTCTGACACTGCTGCCAATGAGAGGGAGGTCTCAGGTCGTATAGTCAGCCTGCCAGGAGACGAGAGTTTGTCAACACTGAATTGAAGAGTGGCTGTTAAGTTATCGTTGGAAGAGTGCCGCTACTGAAGAGACCAGAAAGTAATTAAGTGAAATGCAAGTTGCAAATTGTACATTAAGAGGATGAGGACTTGCTGGGAAGGCGGACTGAGGTGTTGAAGCGGTGAGGAAGGAGTGAGTATTGAAACGAGTCGTTTAAAATAGCTCGTGAAACAAAACGTGGCTTCATGTTGCTACCTCACCACTTCTTGATCTGAGGTTGGTTGCCTTAGGCTGCCATGGCTGACCTCTGGTCGACATAGGACTAAGTTTGTCTTCTTTCATATAAATTATTTTGATTATCATTCTTAGCACAAAATAATATTATGACTTTAGCAAGGGAGATCATACCAATAGTTGACTAACTATTTTCATCAGTACTGCAGTACAGTTTTGTCTTGCTAATAGATAATGTATTCTCTTATTACCCATCAGGACACTGAGGAATGCCGGCAGGGTTCCATCGAGACCCTGAGGTCGTTTTCTGATTTCCTGGGAAGTCGAACCTGGTTCGCCGGAGACAACGTGAGTTTAGTTTCCTGCCTGAATTGTTGATTTCTTTCATCCCCAGACGACGTGTATGTAAGAATATACACAGACATTTGTTATGTACCTTTACTGTCATATTCTTAGCACTGTAAGTATTGTTTGGGATGAACTCGTGATGATTCTCCTCATGACCCACAAGTTGTTGATTGATAGTTTGGCTTCCGCCCTCCCTGACGTCTTGATCCTAGTCTGGATCCTAGTAGGCACTACCACTTAACTGTTACATCCACAGGAAACTGCATCCCACGGGTTTAAAAATGTCATCTTATACATAACCTGCTGAATCTGTAGCATCCGACTTTAGACTCTGTTCCTCGTGTAAGACGTTTTTATTTAAAGGGTTAAGGCTAGGCTGTCATATCCCAAACCTTCCGAGTGCTTTATGACTAGGCTGTCGTACGCTCTCGAACCTTCCGATTTAAGAAACAGATGTACAGAATAGCTAATTCTCAGTAAATAGAGAGAAATCTTCACCAAGCAGCAGAGTGTATAGAGGAAACTACATCCATTATCATGATTTATTACCACAAAACAGAAATGTGATACCAGTGACGTGACGACTCTCTTGTAGATCACGTTCGTTGACTTCCTCATGTACGACGTCCTGGAACAATACCTTCAGCTGGAGGACAGTCTCTTGGAGGAGTCCAAGAACCTGCAGGACTTCCAAAGGCGCTTTGAGGAACTGCCGCCCATCAAGCAGTACATGACCTCACCCAGGTTCCTCAGTACGCCCACGAACATCAAGATGGCCAAGTTCTTAGCCAAACAAAGTTGATATCAAGAAGGAATGCAGGTATTCACACCTGTTACTTCTTAGGCATTATTTCAAGCAGGATTTATTTGGTATTTCTTTTTTTTTACGATTCTAATCGGAGGTGTTTCCTCATTTCATCATTTTATTATTATTATTATTATTATTATTATTATTATTATTATTATTATAATTATTATCATTATTTTTTTTTATTTATTATACTTTGTCGCTGTCTCCCGCGTTTGCGAGGTAGCGCAAGGAAACAGACGAAAGAAATGGCCCAACCCCCCCATACACATGTATATACATACGTCCACACACGCAAATATACACACCTACACAGCTTTCCATGGTTTACCCCAGACGCTTCACATGCCTTGATTCAATCCACTGACAGCACGTCAACCCCGGTATACCACATCGCTCCAATTCACTCTATTCCTTGCCCTCCTTTCACCCTCCTGCATGTTCAGGCCCCGATCACACAAAATCTTTTTCACTCCATCTTTCCACCTCCAATTTGGTCTCCCTCTTCTCCTCGTTCCCTCCACCTCCGACACATATATCCTCTTGGTCAATCTTTCCTCACTCATTCTCTCCATGTGCCCAAACCACTTCAAAACACCCTCTTCTGCTCTCTCAACCACGCTCTTTTTATTTCCACACATCTCTCTTACCCTTACGTTACTCACTCGATCAAACCACCTCACACCACACATTGTCCTCAAACATCTCATTTCCAGCACATCCATCCTCCTGCGCACAACTCTATCCATAGCCCACGCCTCGCAACCATACAACATTGTTGGAACCACTATTCCTTCAAACATACCCATTTTTGCTTTCCGAGATAATGTTCTCGACTTCCACACATTCTTCAAGGCCCCCAGAATTTTCGCCCCCTCCCCCACCCTATGATCCACTTCCGCTTCCATGGTTCCATCCGCTGCCAGATCCACTCCCAGATATCTAAAACACTTCACTTCCACCAGCTTTTCTCCATTCAAACTCACCTCCCAATTGACTTGACCCTCAACCCTACTGTACCTAATAACCTTGCTCTTATTCACATTTACTCTTAACTTTCTTCTTCCACACACTTTACCAAACTCAGTCACCAGCTTCTGCAGTTTCTCACATGAATCAGCCACCAGCGCTGTATCATCAGCGAACAACAACTGACTCACTTCCCAAGCTCTCTCATCCCCAACAGACTTCATACTTGCCCCTCTTTCCAAAACTCTTGCATTCACCTCCCTAACAACCCCATCCATAAACAAATTAAACAACCATGGAGACATCACACACCCCTGCCGCAAACCTACATTCACTGAGAACCAATCACTTTCCTCTCTTCCTACGCGTACACATGCCTTACGTCCTCGATAAAAACTTTTCACTGCTTCTAACAACTTTCCTCCCACACCACATATTCTTAATACCTTCCACAGAGCATCTCTATCAACTCTGTCATATGCCTTCTCCAGATCCATAAATGCTACATACAAATCCATTTGCTTTTCTAAGTATTTCTCACATACATTCTTCAAAGCAAACACCTGATCCACACATCCTCTACCACTTCTGAAACCACACTGCTCTTCCCCAATCTGATGCTCTGTACATGCCTTCACCCTCTCAATCAATACCCTCCCATATAATTTACCAGGAATACTCAACAAACTTATACCTCTGTAATTTGAGCACTCACTCTTATCCCCTTTGCCTTTGTACAATGGCACTATGCACGCATTCCGCCAATCCTCAGGCACCTCACCATGAGTCATACATACATTAAATAACCTTACCAACCAGTCAACAATACAGTCACCCCCTTTTTTTTTTATAAATTCCACTGCAATACCATCCAAACCTGCTGTCTTGCCGGCTTTCATCTTCCGCAAAGCTTTCACTACCTCTTCTCTGTTTACCAAATCATTTTCCCTAACCCTCTCACTTTGCACACCACCTCGACCAAAACACCCTATATCTGCCACTCTATCATCAAACACATTCAACAAACCTTCAAAATACTCACTCCATCTCCTTCTCACATCACCACATCACTTGTTATAATAATGATAATGATAATAATAATTATCATTATTGTTATTATTATTATTATTATTATTATTATTATTATTATTATTATTATTATTATCATTATTATTATTGCTATTATTATCGAAGTGAGTGATATATCAGGGTTTGTCAAAATGAGTTATAACGAGGTTGCTTGGTCAGTGTTCATTGTGGTCCCTGTTTCAGACTGTGGGTACAGTTAAGAGACCCTGGGTGGTAATAGTCTTCCCATGGTAGGCCAAGCCGGTGTAAATAAGAGGGATTCATTCTTTGAGAAGAATAAAGCCACTGGAGAGAAAGTAATAAATACATAGTTTAAGTCAATGGTTTTGATTTTCCAGATGGGTAGAGACTGTGTTGAAGGCATTTAAACTTGACAAGATTCTGTGTACCCCGCTGAGATATCCTGTCCAAGTCTGAGTTTAATGAGGAAGCTGTGTCAAGACAGATGCAGATCAAGTGAGAGAAGAGGGATCAGAACTGAAAGGATGTGGATGAATGCAGTGTTGAGTCGTCATTGTATGAGTGTATTGGATTATTTGTGGAGGAGAGGAAATCATTGAAAATAAGGAGAAAAAAAGTGTAGGGGACAGGACAGAACCTTGAGGGACACCGCTGTTGATAAAGAAAAGGGAGGAGGCTGATCCATCAACAACCACTGAGGGAGGGAAGCCAGTGATGAAGCTAGACATGAAGGAGCAAAGTGAGGGAGGGAAGCCTAAAGAGGGGAGCTTAAAGATGAGACCCCGTTGCCCCACCGTGTCAAAAGCCTGAGATATGTCAAGGGCAACTACACATGACTCCCTAAAATCTTTCAGGGATGATGACCAGATATTAGCGAAATAGCAAAGAATATCACTAGTATCTCTCGCCTTACGCAAGCCATATTAATGATCAGAGAGAAGACGGTGATTTTCGAGGTGTTTATGGATATGGGAGGTGAGGAGGGATTCAAAGACTTTGGAAATGGGAGATGTCAAAGCAATAGGACGATAGTAGAGGGGTCAGACCGGTCACCCTTCATAGGGATGGGATGTATCAATGCATACTTCCAAGAAGGAAAAATTTTGATTGTTAAACAGTAACGGAACAGATGAGCAAGGACAGGTACAAGTTCAGAGGCACACTCTCAGCACACGGGGATGGATGCCTTCAGAACCATAAACAAGTGAATTGCATGTCGTCCCCATACTTCATGTACGCACAGTAAAACTTAAAATGAATCAAATATCTAGTTCTGGCCTTCACTTTATATGTCATTAGGACGCATGAATTCTTAAACATTTTTGTTGTCAAAAGAGGCTGGCTTAAGTTATTGGACGCAACGCAAGATTACAAAAGGAGTACAGAGTTAACAATCTAATCAGTTATCAGCATGAAGGCTTAGGAAGTGAGTCTGAAATACCCACAATGGCTATGGAGATTTAATTGCTAAACAACGTAGTCAGTGACAAAAATCAGCCATTCACTCGAATGGAGGAAGGATTGTGCTCCCGAATTACTTTTTCATTGACCGGGGATGAGAGACTGTTTTTAAACGAGACATATCCATAAATCAAAATGAAAGAAACTTTTAGAATTTCAGCTTTGTATCAAGAAAAAAATTATTCTTTATTATAAAAATACCCTATATTAGTATGATTTCAATATAAAGCTCGGTTGAATTACTGTGACATGAAAATAAGAAATTTCCGCCGGACACAAACGCCATAAATTCTTCAGATGTTTACATTGGATGGCGTCATATCTGATTGGTTGAGTGTAGTGACAGTGTTGTCCGAATTTTCCCCCTGAGAAGTGATTGTTGGTCGCTTGGACTAAAGTAGTGGATCAGGAGGTTCTTCACAAAGTCTTGTTTACTTTACTGGTAAGAGAGGATTTCTCTTATGTAAGACGAAGTAGTTTTAAAACGTACTATATTGTGTCCGTGAGAGTAGCATGGGGCCCCATTACGAGCTTGAATTCAATAGTGCACCATCTCACTGGGTTTATGTCATGTGTCTTTGATACGAAATTTGATTTTATATTGTATAATTGATATTCTGGTTTTATACATTTAATACTACAAAAGTGTATTCAAGTTTTGAGGTTCAAAACTCGTTCAGCATTGCTTGGTACATATTACACTGGACGATTACGAAATACGTATTTTGGTGCCAAGATACATCAGCAAATTTGTTACCCAGAGCAACGGAAATTTTCTGATCTGCAATGCCATCACTATAGATATTGATAGATACCTCTGTTCCTAGTAGGGGTTTGCCTAAGGTTTGATTTTTCTCTGATATTTTCTCGTGAGTGTCCGAGATACAGACCAAGTAGCCTCTCACAATGAGATAGATATATCCTGTAATATTGTCTTTCATTTTGTTGTTTTACGATTTTCATCTTGCCATTTAGAGGAAAACAATGCATTCACCGATATTCACTTATGTCCGGTGGCAGGAATGGGATTTCGATAGCTAGTTTTGTATAAAACATAAGTTGTTCGATTTGGTTGGTGTAGGTAAGGTTAGGCAAATTTTAGTGAAGTTATTGTAGCCTCTCTTATTTTCTTTCTGAGATGCCCCCAAGTGATTGCGTTGTGTTGTTTCATTTGGAGCAGCTTAATGCGAATTTTTTCCGAGCAGCCAACATGACATGGTCCTTAAGTTTGGTCATCTAGGATGAAAGGGAAATTGAACAGTGTAAGACGTATAATGTACAAGTTAACTGAATGTTTTCCATTTTGACATTATTACTCCAAACCCGTTTAATAAGCTGACATTCAAAGTACGACATCACGTCCATTGCGTAACTTTCCATGCCGGACCGTCCTGATTGACAGACGACCTCGATGACTTCCATAATCCAGAGCAAAAAAATCTAATTTTATCAGGTAATCTGTAACTGCTTTTAGATATCACTGGTGACGCCCGGAATGCGAAAAATGTTTAATCTATTCCATCTTAACGTCCTCAGCACGACTGAAAGTTTACAAATTTTTCTCTCTGAAATATCATTATGTTGTATTTCAACTCTTACCACGTTAATCTATGAGTTTCTGATCTCTTCCACTATCACAAGAAGCCTCGTTAGGCCCTTATGATATCTTGTTTGAATTCCTTACAACCTCAGAGTACGATCTTTGACGATATTCAGTAAGTTAGGTCAAAGGCCAGGCCTTTAAGGCATGTTTCCCAGCAAACTGATTTCATATGTAATCCATGCATGGCCGAAGGACTGTTGAACATAATATGGTAAAGAAACTTTATAAGGCGCGGAACGAAGTTGGTAAAAGCTCGCCTGTCGTAAACATAGGACGGACACTTATGTTTGAACAGTCTGTCCCCACTATATCCTTGAGGAACTTCAGATACATGAACTGTCTCCGTCCTTCACCCTCGTCAATTTTATCGTTACAAGAAGCGTTTTAATTGTGCTCTGGGCGCTGTGTAAACACAGCATTAACATTAATGTATTTGAATTTTTTTCATATCTTTTGTTATCAAACGTACTTTAAACAACATGGTAGAAGAGGTCATCCAATAAGTAGCATAAATTAGTGTATTTTTTAGAAACTGTTTTACCTTTTTGCACATAGGATGTGCTAGGTACATATCAGGCAAAACCGATTTGTACATAGGATGTGCCAGGTACATATCAGGCAAAACCGATTTGTACATAGGATGTGCCAGGTACATATCAGGTAAAACCGATTTGTACATAGGATGTGCCAGGTACATATCAGGCAGAACCGATTTGTACATAGGATATGCCAGGTACATATCAGGTAAAACCGATTTGTACATAAGATGTGCCAGGTACATATCAGGTTAAACCGATTTGTACATAGGATATGCCAGGTACATATCAGGTAAAACCGATTTGTACATAGGATGTGCCAGGTACCTATCAGGCAGAACCGATTTGTACATAGGATATGCCAGGTACATATCCGGCAAAACCGATTTGTACATAGGATATACCAGGTACATATCAGGTAAAACCGATTTGTACATAGGTTATGCCAGGTACATATCAGGTAAAACCGATTTGTACATAGGATATGCCAGGTACATATAAGGTAAAACCGATTTGTACATAGGATATGCCAGGTACATATCAGGTAAAACCGATTTGTACATAGGATATGCCAGGTACATATCAGGTAAAAGCGTAGATACTAAAAGTGGTCGCATGATTGTTAGCGTGTTTATGAGGTAATTCTCCTAGAGTAAACCCAGCATAGGCTCTTTTCAGTGACAGTCCTTTCTCGAGGTGCCATTACTGGCACAGATCAGCTTGTGTGGCTCTTATAGATGGACATGTGTGTTGTGTATGATGATGTATAATCCTTCACTCCGTGTCAGTATTGCTGTTATTACACACGCTTTAAATGTCGCGCTCTCGGCCTGGGTACGAACTTGAACGTTATCTTGTATATCAGTGCAGTTGTGACCTTCTTGCGGATTTATGCGCGTGGATTTAATTGTTCATGTAAAGATCTAGTGAGAGGGGTCGGGGAGAATGATTTGGTAAACATAAGGAATAGTGAAAGCTTTGCGGAAGATAAAAGCCGGCAAGGCAGCGGGTTTGGATGGTATTGCAGTGGAATTTATCAAAAAATGGGGTGACTATGTTGTTGACTGGTTGGTAAGGATATTTAATGTGTGTGTGACTCATGGTGAGGTGCCTGAGGATTGGCGGAACGCATGTATAGTGCCATTGTACAAAGGCAAAGGGGATAAACGTGAGTGCTCAAATTAGAGGTATAGGTTTGTTGAGTATTCTTGGGAAATTATATGGGAGGGTATTGAATGAGAAGGTGAAAGCATCTACAGAGCGTCAGATTGGGGAAGAGCAGTGTGGTCTCAGAAGTGGTAGAGGATGTGTGGATCAGATGTTTGCTTTGAAGAATGTATGTGAGAAATACTGAGAAAAGCAAATAGATTTGTATGTAGCATTCATAGATCTGGAGAAGGCATATGATAAGAGTTGATAGAGATGCTCTGTGGAAGGTATTAAGAATATATGGTGTGGGAGGTAAGTTGCTAGAAGCAGTGAAAAGTTTCTATTAAGGATGTAAGGCATGTGTACGAGTAGGAAGAGAGGAAAGTGATTGGTTCTCAGTGAATATTGGTTTGCGGCAGGGATGCATGATGTCTCCATGGTTGTTCAATATGTTTATGGATGGGGTTGTTATAGAGAGAGGGGCAAGTATGCAGTCTGTTGTGGATGAGAGGGGTTGGGAAGTGAGTCAGTTGTTGTTCACTGATGATACAACGTTGGTGGCTGATTCGGGTGAGAAACTGCAGAAGCTGATGACTGAGTGTGGTAAAGTGTGTGAGAGAAGAAAGCTGAGAGTAGATGTGAATGAGAGCGAGGTTATTAGGTACAGTAGGGTTGAGGGTCAAGTCAATTGGGAGGTAAGTTTGAATGGAGAAAAACTGGAGGAAGTGAAGTATTTTAGATATCTGGGAGTGGATTTGGTAGCGGATGGAACCATGAAAGCGGAAGTGAGTCACAGGGTGGGGGAGGGGGCGAAAGTTCTGGGAGCGTTGAAAAATGTGTGGAAGGCGAGAACATTATCTCGGTGAGCAAAAATGGGTATGTTTGAAGTAATAGTGGTTCCAACAATGTTATATGGGTGCGAGGCGTAGGCTACAGATAGAGTTGTGCGGAGGAGGGTGGATGTGTTGGAAATGAGATGTTTAAGGACAATATGTGGTGTGAGGTGGTTTGGTCGAGTAAGTAATGAAAGGGTAAGAGAGATGTGTGGTAATAAAAAGAGTGTGGTTGAGAGAGCAGAAGAGGGTGTTTTGAAATGGTTTGGTCACATGGAGAGAATGAGTGAGTAAAGATTGACCAAGAGGATATATATGTCAGAGGTGGAGGGAACGAGAAGTGGGAGACCAAATTGGAGTTGGAAGTGAAATAGATTTTGAGCAATCGAGGCCTGGACATGCAGGAGGGTGAAAGGCGTGCAAGGAATAGAGTGAATTGGAACATGTGGTATACCGGGGTCGACGTGCTGTCAATGGATTGAACGAGGGCATGTGAAGCGTCTGGGGTAAACCATGGAAAGTTTTGTAGGGCCTGGATGTGGAAAGGGAGCTGTGGTTTCGGTGCTTTATACATGACAGCTAGAGACTGAGTGTGAACGAATGTGGCCTTTGTTGTCTTTTCTTAACGCCACCTCGCGCGCATGCGGGGGAAGGGGGTTGTCATTTCGTGTGTGGCGAGGTGGCGACGGGAATGAATAAGGGCAGATTGAATGAATTATGTACATGTGTATATATGTATATGTCTCTGTATGTATATATATGTATACGTTGAGATGTATAGGTATGTACATGTGCGTATGTGGATCTATATGTATATACATGCGTATGTGGGTGGGTTGGGCCATTCTTTCGTCTATTTCCTTGCGCTACCTCGCTAACGCGGGAGACAGCGACAAAGTACAATAATGAAATAACAATAATATATATATATATATATATATATATATATATATATATATATATATATATATATATATATATCCCTGGGGATAGGGGAGAAAGAATACTTCCCACGTATTCCCTGCGTGTCGTAGAAGGCGATTAAAAGGGGAGGGAGCGGGGGGCTGGAAGTCCTCCCCTCTCGTTTTTTTTTAATTTTCCAAAAGAAGGAACAGAGAACGAGGCCAGGTGAGGATATTCCCTCAGAGGTCCAGTCCTCTGTTCTTAATGCTACCTTGCTAACGCGGGAAATGGCGAATAGTTTGAAAAAAGAAAGAAAGATATATCTTTCTTTTTTTTTTAAACTATCGCCATTTCCCGCGTTAGCGAGGTAGCGTTAAGAACAGAGGACTGGGCCTTTGTGGAATATCCTCACCTGGCCCCCCTCTGTTCCTTCTTTTGGAAAATTAAAAAAAAAACGAGAGGGGAGGATTTCCAGCCTCCCGCACCCTCCCCTTTTAGTCGCCTTCTACGACACGCAGGGAATACTTCGGAAGTATTCTTAATCCCCTATCCCCAGGGATAATATATATATATATATATATATATATATATATATATATATATATATATATATATATATATATATATATATATATATATATATTCCTATGAGTCAATGGGGAAAATGAAACACGATAAGTTCCCAAGGGCACTTTCGTGTAATAATCACATCATCAGGGGATATACAAGGAAAGAAGGAGACGTAGTTAGCACGCCATTTGGTAAACATGTGATTGTCCAAGACAGACAACGAGCGTATCGTAAACTTATTATGTGAACAAGAAGGGGAATTGTTTACAAATTTTTAGACAATAAAGCTATTCAAATTGTAGAGACCTTCACTAATATTTATAATTCTTTGAGTATTTAATAATAGATGATTCAATGATATTTCTCATGGGACTGGAGTTACAGTTAATAACTGAGGTAGCATTACTCCAGTCAATACAATGATCGTAGTTTTTAACGTGATTAAACAAGGCATTTGATTCTTGTCCTGTTCTTATACCATATTTATGTTGCTTAAGTCTAACAGAGATCCTTACCAGTCTGCCTAGCATAAAACTTATCACAATTTCTACACGGCACTTTATAGATGTACCCAAGAGAATTTTCTGGTGAGTTGCTGATTAAGATATTCTTTATAGTATTGTTGTTGCTGAAGGCAGCATTTACATTAAAGGATTTAAGCAACGTGGGAAGCAAAGTGAAATTATTATCAAAAGGGAGAACTAAAAGATTCTTGGTGTCAGTGGGAGGTTTAAGTTCAACTCTATAAAATGATTTCTTTGCTAAGTTCAGGGATTCACCAATGAAAGATCCAGGGCACCCCAACTTAGATCCAATAGAGTGTAGTTTCCGAGACTCATCATCAACAAACTCTGGACTGCAAACACGTAATGCTTTAAGGAACATAGACTGAAGTGATGATAATTCAAGTCTCATGTTGAGAAGAGTAATAATGGATATGTCAAAAGTTTATCATCTTTGTGCCCTTCATTGCCATATATGTATGGGCTTATTAAAACACAGAAAATTTTTTTCCCCAGCAAGACCTATAGTGAGTTCAGTAGGCTCCATCACATATAAATTGTCAAAATGGCTAATTTATTTATTAAGCCCTTTAATGGGTAAGATATCAAATTCTAATATCATGAACAATGTAGATTTAGTTAACAAGTTTAAAAATATCAATATTAATGTTGATTTCAAACAAAAGTTCCAGTTGAAGACCTTTTAGAATATTTATTTGATGTTTTGGATGATATTCATTTACCTTTTTCAAAGTCTGTTTTCAGTGAACTGGTAAAATTGTGCATAAAAGACTGTGTATTTCATTTCAATGGAGAATATTATGCTCAAAAATTTGTTATGGCAATGGGTAACCCTCTATCACCTGTACTAAGTAATCTTTACATGGAATTCTATGAAATAAAAATACTAAAGGATATTTTACCTTCTAATGCAATTTGGTTTAGGTATGTAAATGATATTCTGTGTTTGGCCAACAAATGAAAATTTACAAACATTTTTCCCCTTAACAATTTAGTACCTTCCATCAAATTTACTGTAGAACATGAAAGTAATGGTATGTTACCATTTTTAGACGGCATGGTCCATAGGCTAGGAAACAAGTTTAAGTTTAGCATATACAGGAAACGTACCAATGTATGCTCATATATCCATTATCACTCATCTAAACATAGAGTAAAATCATCATCATTTCAGTCTATGTTCCCCAGGGCATTAAGTAATTGCTGTCCAGAGTTTATTGATGATGATGCCTATTCCATATTGTGAAAAGTAATTACGGAGGGGAAGACTTTTTTTTTGGGGGGGGGGATAATAAAGGAATATCCTTATATTGTAAATAAAAGTTGCAAATAACAATATATATATGCAGTGGTCATCACCTGACTGATGACTGGACGGGTAGGGCATCACCTGAGTGATGACTGGAGGCGCAGTGTGTCACCTAACTAATGACTGGATGGGCAGGGTATCACTGCTGAGCTCTGAGGAACTTCTCTGCACCTTCAATCAGCGAGCCGAGTCGACGTTCGAAGACGAACAGTGATTCCAGAGGCCTCCCAACCTTTTGAGCTATGAGGGACCTTGCTAAGCGCACCATCTTCTCCACATCGATCATTACCATCCAGTCCTGCTCTGATGAAAGTCCTGAGCTTAGAGTCTTCGCGCGGCCAAAGTCAATGATGCGTGAGCTGACGCCACCATCGTCCGTCGAACTAATGATGATGTTGTTCATGTGCAGATCGCAATGCACATACCCTGCCTCATGGATTTCCTCCACTGCGGCACATGTGGCAATGAATGCCTTCAGGCACTTATCCAGGCTCTGAGACCTGAAGCTCGAGAGGCATTCACCGGGGACAAGTTCCATCACGAGAGCCATAGGCCTTGTGGACGTCACCCCAAACAGCTTGGGGGCTCCTCCTGCCCCATCCAGTTCCCAGAGTGATTCCACCTCCCTAACATTGTCATGGGAAGTATATTCCTTAACAGCCACTGTCAGCACACTGCCATCGTCAATCCCTTTAAGACGTGCTTCATTCACAATGCCGTACAGTCCAGAACCCAGTTTCTTGCCAAGTTCCAGCCTTGACCAAGATATTCTGGGGACTTTGCTAAGGCTGGGGGGAAGGGAATAGACCAACTGTTCTTCGGCAACTACGGGGGTGACGTCCTGAGGGAACTCAGTGAAAGGAGAGATGGCGGGAGAGGTGACGAAGACTTTGGGGAAAATGGGAGAGTCGTCGGGGAGAGAAGGGACGGGGCGACAGATTGCTGACACAACAGGGGTAATGGGAGGGGTGTCATGGGAGGAAGAGGAGAAGACGAGTGGTGTGGAAGGGCAGTCACTGGGAGGTGATTTGGGTGGAGAGTGGCTGCTGGGAGAGAATCCTTCACATTTCATAGACTTCACTGGCCTTGCATAGTCGTCAAAGCAAACCCGTTTTACTCCTCGAGTAAGATGATGTGTGAAGAACATCGTGATTCAGTTGTAAAACGAATTGAAGAAGTGACACACTTCATCTAATATCCTGGATGGAAAATATAGGTGACTTCAAGGATGGCTGGTTGGTTGGGCTTTTCCTATAGTCAGTGTCATTAAGGGTGTCCTACGGGAATGATTTAAACGTATCCCATATTGGTTAAGTCAAAGATTAGTCGAGGATACATTGAATGTAGCATAGAGGAGAGGGTAGAGAATTTAAGGATGTAGTGAGGTTGCTAAGGTTAATGTATGTATGACTCATGGTGAGGTGCCTGAGGATTGGCAGAAAGCTTGCATAGTGCCATTGTACAAAGGCAAAGGGGATTTAGTTAGAAGTGAAATGAATGAGTAATGGAGGAAAGAATAAGGACAGAGTCCATTGGTGTCGAGGATATTCTAGAAGTGAGGAAAGTTGTAGAGAAGATGGTCTTTGACCTCACCAGTAAAGATCAGGTTAAATGTCAGTGTTTTCAACGATGAAGTGGAGGTGGCCTTTGACCGGACGCTTACCACTAGGGTCAAAAGCTCAATAGTGATGGAAACAACGGGAGAGTGATGAAGAATTGTAGTAAAGATGATGTGTAGTGAAGATAATAGTCACGTTCTTATGATGACATTTCAAAACCATTTGAGTGGTCTTTGGTGTTTGATTTTGAATAGAAAGCATTAATGGTCATTCTTTCAACGATGTAGTATAGGTAACCTTGACTGGACCCTTACCAATTTGATAAGAGGCTCAATAGGGTCAGGTCAGGATGTAGTGAAGATAACAATAAAGAGATACTAAGGAAAATTGTAGTAAACATAATGTGTAGAGAAGATAATAGTCATGCTGTTCTGCAGACGGTTTAAAGATATCAAAGTGCTTTTTGGGGTCTTCTTTTATATAAGAGGGATAAGAGGTCAAAGAAATATATATTATATATATATATATATATATATATATATATATATATATATATATATATATATATATATATATATATATATATATATAATTGTGTGTGTGTAAATCAGCAGAAATGGATAGCGACAGGACTGTCTTAGTCAACGTATGTGTTCGTACAGAACCTGTACACAGGCGGGACCCACAACGTTTCAAACGTTTATACCGACTAGGATCATCTCGCAGGGTGAAGGGTCGTGTGACGCTGTGCTTCAAGGCCCTGCCTGATATGTATACTGTTGTACAACATTACTCCAGTAGACTACGTACAACAGTACTCTAGTAGACCACGTACACCAGTACTCCAGCCAGCCTTTGGTATACAGTCCCTTGGGAGAGAATGAGCTAAACATGAAATTAAAAGTGTTTACAGGAAAATATGCTTTCGTTTGTTACCAACTGTTATGGAAAACGACGTCGATTTCTTACGGTTAAAACCAGATGTGTGCAATTTGTCTCCCTTTCAATGCAGTACCATGTTTTTGGCATAATGGTACGAATGAACCAAACTTTAAAGAAAAAAATGTAAGTTCTTTTAGAGGACTCGAACCTGCGACCTCATGAAAGTAAACGGTCCTAGCGACTCTACGGATGGATCTTCGAAGTGTGTCTTGCATGGGGATCAAGTTGTCTTTTAACCTGATCCTGTAGATATGTTCCTGCACAGAACCCCTAGTTTAAGACTCGGACAAGATGTGTCCATCAGCAGTAGGTCGTTTGTTTATCTTTTCAGTCGTTTCCATGCTCCAGGTGATGACATGAGAGGCAGATGGAGTGACTTGTCGCTCTCTTGAATGTACAAAATAAGTAGTTCTTGGTCACTTGCCTCTCTCCCCTCCCACCTGCTTTTTCTTTTCTGTAAGGAAGTGACAGTTACCTGCGCCAAAGAAGTGAAACTTGAAAGCTATTGAGCGTGCACTTCAGTGGCTGTCAAGCTTCACGCCTTTGGCCTTAAAGAGCGTCTTGTGGTACCTGCAACATAAATGACACCATAAGGCATCACCCCACGCCATAAGTGACACAATGAGGCATCACCCCACGCCATAAGTGACACCATGAGGCATCACCCCACGCCATAAAATGACACCATGAGCCATCACACCACGCCATAAGTGACACCATGAGGCATCACACCACGCCATAAAATGACACCATGAGGCATCACACCACGCCATAAGTGACACCATGAGGCATCACCCCACGCCATAAAATGACACCATGAGCCATCACACCACGCCATAAGTGACACCATGAGGCATCACCCCACGCCATAAAATGACACCATGAGGCATCACACCACGCCATAAGTAACACCATGAGGCATCACCCCACGCCATAAGTGACACCATGAGGCATCACCCCACGCCATAAAATGACACCATGAGGCATCCCCCCACGCCATAAGTGACACCATGAGGCATCACACCACGCCATAAGTAACACCATGAGGCATCACCCCACGCCATAAGTAACACCATGAGGCATCACACCACGCCATAAGTAACACCATGAGGCATCACACCACGCCATAAGTGACACCATGAGGCATCACCCCACGCCAAGTAACACCATGAGGCATCACACCACGCCATAAAATGACACCATGAGGCATCACCCCACGCCATAAGTAACACCATGAGGCATCACACCACGCCATAAAATGACACCATGAGGCATCACACCACGCCATAAAATGACACCATGAGGCATCACACCACGCCATAAAATGACACCATGAGGCATCACACCACGCCATAAGTGACACCATGAGGCATCACACCACGCCATAAAATGACACCATGAGGCATCACACCACGCCATAAGTGACACCATGAGGCATCACACCACGCCATAAGTGACACCATGAGGCATCACACCACGCCATAAAATGACACCATGAGGCATCACACCACGCCATAAAATGACACCATGAGGCATCACACCACGCCATAAAATGACACCATGAGGCATCACACCACGCCATAAAATGACACCATGAGGCATCACACCACGCTATAAGTGACACCATGAGGCATCACACCACGCCATAAGTGACACAATGAGGCATCACACCACGCCATAAAATGACACCATGAGGCATCACCCCACGCCATAAAATGACACCATGAGGCATCACACCACGCCACAAAATGACACCATGAGGCATCACACCACGCTATAAGTGACACCATGAGGCATCACCCCACGCTATAAGTGACACCATGAGGCATCACCCCACGCCATAAAATGACACCATGAGGCATCACACCACGCCATAAGTGACACCATGAGGCATCACCCCACGCCATAAAATGACACCATGAGGCATCACACCACGCCATAAAATGACACCATGAGGCATCACCCCACGCCATAAAATGACACCATGAGGCATCACCCCACGCCATAAAGTGACACCATGAGGCATCACACCACGCCATAAGTGACACCATGAGGCATCACACCACGCCATAAGTGACACCATGAGGCATCACACCACGCCATAAGTGACACCATGAGGCATCACCCCACGCCATAAGTAACACCATGAGGCATCACACCACGCCATAAGTGACACCATGAGGCATCACACCACGCCATAAGTGACACCATGAGGCATCACACCACGCCATAAGTGACACCATGAGGCATCACACCACGCCATAAGTGACACCATGAGGCATCACACCACGCCATAAGTAACACCATGAGGCATCACCCCACGCCATAAGTAACACCATGAGGCATCACCCCACGCCATAAGTGACACCATGAGGCATCACACCACGCCATAAAATGACACCATGAGGCATCACCCCACGCCATAAATGACACCATGAGGCATCACCCCACGCCATAAAATGACACCATGAGGCATCACCCCACGCCATAAAATGACACCATGAGGCATCACCCCACGCCATAAATACACCATGAGGCATCACCCCACGCCATAAGTGACACCATGAGGCATCACCCCACGCCATAAAATGACACCATGAGGCATCACCCCACGCCATAAAATGACACCATGAGGCATCACCCCACGCCATAACTAACACCATGAGGCATCACCCCACGCCATAAGTGACACCATGAGGCATCACACCACGCCATAAAATGACACCATGAGGCATCACCCCACGCCATAAAATGACACCATGAGGCATCACCCCACGCCATAAAATGACACCATGAGGCATCACCCCACGCCATAACTAACACCATGAGGCATCACACCACGCCATAAGTGACACCATGAGGCATCACCCCACGCCATAAAATGACACCATGAGGCATCACCCCACGCCATAAAATGACACCATGAGGCATCACCCCACGCCATAACTGACACCATGAGGCATCACCCCACGCCATAAGTGACACCATGAGGCATCACACCACGCCATAAAATGACACCATGAGGCATCACCCCACGCCATAAAATGACACCATGAGGCATCACCCCACGCCATAAAATGACACCATGAGGCATCACCCCACGCCATAAAATGACACCATGAGGCATCACCCCACGCCATAAGTAACACCATGAGGCATCACACCACGCCATAAGTAACACCATGAGGCATCACCCCACGCCATAAGTGACACCATGAGGCATCACCCCACGCCATAAGTGACACCATGAGGCATCACCCCACGCCATAAGTAACACCATGAGGCATCACCCCACGTCATAAGTAACACCATGAGGCATCACACCACGCCATAAGTGACACCATAAGGCATCACCCCACGCCATACGTAACACCATGAGGCATCACACCACGCCATAAAATGACACCATGAGGCATCACACCACGCCATAAAATGACACCATGAGGCATCACACCACGCCATAAAATGACACCATGAGGCATCACACCACGCCATACGTAACACCATGAGGCATCACACCACGCCATAAGTAACACCATGAGGCATCACCCCACGTCATAAGTAACACCATGAGGCATCACACCACGCCATAAGTGACACCATGAGGCATCACCCCACGCCATAAGTAACACCATGAGGCATCACACCACGCCATAAAATGACACCATGAGGCATCACACCACGCCATAAAATGACACCATGAGGCATCACACCACGCCATAAAATGACACCATGAGGCATCACACCACGCCATAAAATGACACCATGAGGCATCACACCACGCCATAAAATGACACCATGAGGCATCACACCACGCCATAAGTAACACCATGAGGCATCACACCACGCCATAAGTGACACCATGAGGCATCACACCACGCCATAAGTGACACCATGAGGCATCACCCCACGCCATAAGTAATACCATGAGGCATCACACCACGCCATAAGTAACACCATGAGGCATCACACATCATGCGTGGTCAATGATAACCCTGGACCCAAGAGCTGCGCCTGTCGATGCACTTTCCCACACATCAACGCAACAGTTGGTGACTTTCTGGTTAGGTTAGGTTTGGGTGCGTCCGCTGCCAGGGCTCGTCGAGGTCGTCATCATCCAGTGATGACCACCAGTCGATAGATATTGCACGACCACCTCACGGGTGTAGTAGACTGGACGAACGTAAGACCATCCACCCACTCGCTGCATCTATGGTCCTTCTTGCCAGATCTAAGCCTAGCATTGGCACTTGCTTGTGACAGCCCCACCTATGGCGAGCCATTGCTTGAGTGCACAAGTAGAATGTATGTTTTGTGGTTGCGTGGGCGCAGTGGCTATGTATGCTTGTGTATGTGTGTGTGTGTATATGTTTTTATGAATTGTTCAAGGGCTGATGACAAAATACTTTCCAACAGAGAAACAAAGAGTATATGATAATTCAGAACATAATTCTTAAGTGGCAATTCCTTTGTAAGTGAGGACTTTTGTAAGTGGGAGGAGAAGCCATCCACACTCGTACGACACAGTCTCTCTCGACTGCGCGAGCGTGCGTTTTGACGACGGAAATCACAGAAAATGGTAATGGAGCCAAAATACTTGAGTCACCGTGTGGCACGGCCTGTGGTGGAGCCAGTCCAAGGTCGCATCGACGTTTTCAACGTATGGTAACGTTACGGACGACTGACGGAGCGACCATCGTACGTACTGACCCACCATGGCTCACACACACCTGTGGAACCTCTTACGAGTCATGTGAGGAAAACACGTTTTCCTTAATGTACTTTTAAGTACTTCTTCGTCAGGTTACAGCAGGCCAGCATGAAGCTGAACATGTGGACACGCCATGTTACAGCTCGAAATATCGCAGTCACGTAGGGACATTAGTTTGAGGTCACAATTAAGTTAAAGTACATGATCACCTTGTACCTTTCCCTCAAATATATACATATGTATGTATATATATATATATATATATATATAGAGAGAGAGAGAGAGAGAGAGAGAGAGAGAGAGACTAAAAAGCTTATAGCTCCGGCAGGAATCGAACCTGCGACATCCAGTAAGTAACCAATCCAACTGGCGCTCTACCAACTGAGCTACGGAGCACACGTTAATGTGGAAATCAAAAGTAATATAAATTAAAACTTTTCTTTTAACTTATGGTTTACCACACGCCAAACAGTCAAGTACTCAGTACCATATTACCTTCCTTATAAGACTGTAAGTAATTATTTATAAGTATATTTATAAGTATATTTATAAGTATAAGTATATATCTAACATATTTCACTAGGTTTTGGGGGACCTACAACTAAGCTGACTGGTCTACACTGTTTTAGAAATGGTAAAAGATTATGAATCAGGTTTTGGAGGACCTACAACTAAGTTGACTGGTCTACACTGTTTTAGAAATGGTAAAAGATTATGAATCAAATTCTATACTGTCTTAACGTGATGATGGTGTCACACTACGGCTTGACGGTTCGACGTTAGGAACACTGCACAATTGCATCACGTCCTGGTGGGTTCCTGAGTTGTGTGGACTCGCTGCTTCGGCCGGCTGGGACGGAGCCTAGCTTCGAAGCTTCGATCATTCTGGGCGCTTGAGTGGTCGGAAATTATCCACACAAACACTTCCTCCATTATATGTATCCTCCACCCCCAAGGACAGACCTCCCCTCCCCATATACCTTTATAGACCCCTCCATCCATTGGGTGCCTGTGTCTCTCTCAGACCTTGGCGACCTCTGCTAGACAGACAACGCGGCCACAGAGCCTCAGTATTGTTGCAGGATTTCCCAGGTACATTTAGCGTGTACAGACCACCAGGGTAACTATGGAGTCCCGTGAGTAACTACGGTAAAGCCACGGACGTTGGATTGCTCACCTCACTGAAGACGTCGTGGATGGTCGTCACGGGCGTAGCCTATCATTAGGTCGTATTGTAAACACTTGTGTGCCATGAGATCGGTTGGTTGTTGTTGTTGTTGTTAAGATCGTCGGACCTGTTGGTTCGACACGGGCCTTTGCCTGTTGGCGGCCCGTTCCGTGGTTCCTACTAGTCTTGATTTATTCTCACTTGGGAGGTGGGAATTCCCTTTAGGGTCTGTAGTAGGTGTCCCATAGGGTTGCTTTGAATCCTCTGAAATAGTGAGGCCGCTGGTAGTACGTGGTCTTCCTCACTGAAATCAGGGACTCTTTCACGGAGACTTGGTGTCTCTGGACAGTCCAGCAATGAGTGTTCCAGTGGGCGCGTTGACGGCTCCTGGCAGCAGACGGTCCTTGATGACGCCGTCAGTTCTTTGCCAGCAACATTGGTACCCCAGTCATAGACGGTGTAGATTGACTAGGGTATTCCTGCTCATGTCTCTGTCGTTATGTGGTGACTGCAATGACGTGGCCACGACGTGGCCACCATGTACCACTTGGCTGACATGGATCCGGCATTGAAGGCGTCCAGGATCTTCTTCTTGATCCAGAGCCTTGCTGCTTTCTGTAGCTGGTGCTTCATATGTTGCAGGCTCACTGGAACGAGCACCTGGATGTTGTTGAAGCGTGTAACTGCTTTAGCTGCCTCGTCTGCTGTCTCGTTTCCCTCGATCGCCACGTGACTGGAGATCCAGTGTATGGTGACGGGACGTCCCTGTCGCTGCAGCTCTCGGAGTTGAGCGAGGATCGAGGTGACGAGCTTGATGTTGTCCTTTGGGCAGCTGTGTTGCAGCGCTTGCACTGATGACTTGGAGTCGGTGTGTATTATCACGGGCTTCGAGTGCGAGGTGGCCACATGTTCCAGGGCTTTGGAGATGGCTGTTAGCTCCGTTTGTAGTGTGGAGCAGCCATCTGACAGCCTCCAGAGACGTGTATGACCTTGTGTGTGGAAGGCCGCAGCTCCCGACCTTCCCTCATCTGTCTGGTCCACTGATCCGTCTGCGAAGTATGCCACAGCTCCAGCAGGCGTCTCAGTGGCCATGGCTCTCAGACTCAGCGTTCTGATGTCTTTCTGCTGGAGGCTAGACTTTTTGCCTCCTGATGCTGTGACTGCGAAGGTGGCTGGTGGAAGGTCCCATGGAGGTGGTAAACTATACCGATGGTGTGGTGCGTCTTCCGTCTGCAGTGTGGATGTCTCCGCTCGGTTGGCGTGGATGACATTGGCTGCCACGTGCGACCAGGAGGTTCCTCGCGTCCTTTGGTCTCGGTGATGGGCGGCCCGGAGTTTGACTTTCGTGGTGGAGGGCTTGCTCGACCTGCACATCTTGGCTGGGTGCGCCTGACAGGCTGGGTTGAGCTAGGCTCGTAAGCTCTCGTCTTAAGCCTATATTCTCATAATTTTCTCCTCATGAAAATTGAATTGTTGGTTTTTCCTCTATACGGTGAGTCTGTTTGGATGGATGTCCTGGTGTTTACACACTTCATATCCTTAACCTTAATGTTGCCTGCATGCTGGAATCTTGACCTGAAGATATTATCAACCCATAAAGGCAAATTAAGTGATTAAAAAAAAAGACTTGAACACTAAAGGTTAAACCTACATTATCTTTTTTTTATGCCAGTTCGTAGTTAAAAATATCTCCCCAGTGAAATATTGTATAGCCTCTAACAAATGTGTTTTTTTATATGTGAAAGTTTTGATCTGCACACGTATTATAATGAACTACACTTATCAGTGACTGATAAGTGACTGATAAGTGACTTAACCGCTGTTTCCCGCGTCACCGAGGTAGCGCAAGGAAACAGACGAAGAATGGCCCAACCAATCATACACACACACACACACACACACACACACACATATATATATATATATATATATATATATATATATATATATATATATATATATATATATATATATATATTTTTTTTTTTTTTTTTTTTTTTCTTTCATTTTTTTTTTTTTTTTGCTTTGTCGCTGTCTCCCGCATTTGCGAGGTAGCGTAAGGAAACAGACGAAAGAAATGGCCCAACCCACCCCATACACATGTATATGCATACACGTCCACACACGCAAATATACATACCTACACAGCTTTCCATGGTTTACCCCAGACGCTTCACATGCCCTGATTCAATCCACTGACAGCACGTCAACCCCGGTATACCACATCGATCCAATTCACTCTATTCCTTGCCCTCCTTTCACCCTCCTGCATGTTCAGGCCCCGATCACACAAAATCTTTTTCACTCCATCTTTCCACCTCCAATTTGGTCTCCCACTTCTCCTCGTTCCCTCCACCTCCGACACATATATCCTCTTGGTCAATCTTTCCTCACTCATTCTCTCCATGTGCCCAAACCATTTCAAAACACCCTCTTCTGCTCTCTCAACCACGCTCTTTTTATTTCCACACATCTCTCTTACCCTTACGTTACTTACTCGATCAAACCACCTCACACCACACATTGTCCTCAAACATCTCATTTCCAGCACATCCACCCTCCTGCGCACAACTCTATCCATAGCCCACGCCTCGCAACCATACAACATTGTTGGAACCACTATTCCTTCAAACACCCATTTTTGCTTTCCGAGATAATGTTCTCGACTTCCACACATTCTTCAAGGCTCCAGGATTTTCGCCCCCTCCCCCACCCTATGATCCACTTCCGCTTCCATGGTTCCATCCGCTGCCAGATCCACTCCCAGATATCTAAAACACTTTACTTCCTCCAGTTTTTCTCCATTCAAACTTACCTCCCAATTGACTTGACCCTCAACCCTACTGTACCTGATAATCTTGCTCTTATTCACATTTACTCTTAACTTTCTTCTTTCACACACTTTACCAAACTCAGTCACCAGCTTCTGCAGTTTCTCACATGAACCATTAACCATTCACCATTTCCCGCGTTAGCGAGGTAGTGTTAAGAACAGAAGACTGAGCCTTTGAGGGAATATCCCCACTTGGCCCCCTTCTCTGTTCCTTCCTTTGGAAAATTAAAAACGAGACAGGACGATGTCCAGCCCCCCACTCCCTTCCCTTTTAGTCGCCTTCTACAACACGCAGGGAATAAGTGGGAAGTATTCTTTCTCCCCTATCCCCAGGGATATCATATATATATATATATATATATATATATATATATATATATATATATATATATATATATATATATATATATATATATATATACACCCGGTATACCACATCGTTCCAATTCACCTTATTCCCTGCACGCCTTTCACCCTCCCGCATGTTCAGGCCCCGATCGCTCAAAATCCCCTTTCACTCCATTCCCCCACTTCCAATTTCGTCTCCCGCCTCTCTCCGTTCCCTCCACCTCCGACACATATATTTCCCCTGCCAGTCTTTCCTCACTCATTCTCTCCATGGGTCCAAACCACTTCAACACACACTCCTCTGCTCTTTTAACCACACTCCCTTCACCCCCCACCACCACCAACACCACTCTCGACCAAACCTCCACACACCACACACTGTCCTCAGACATCTCATTTCCAACACATCCACCCTCCTCCGCACTACCCTATCTATAGCCCATACCTCGCAACTATATAACTTTGCTTAAACCACCATCCCCTTAACACACCCACTCCCGCTCTTTCCCTAACGCACCCACTCCCGCTCCCCGAGATAGCGTTCTCGCCTTCCACGCATTCTTCAACGCTCCCAAAAACTTTCGCCTCCTCCTCCATCCTGTGACTCACTTCCGCTTCTATGCTTCCATCCGCTGCTGAGTCCACTCCCAGATATCCAAAACACCTCCTCCCCCAGTCCCTCTCCATTCAAACTAACCTCCCAACCAACTTGTCCCCCAACCCTACCGAACACAACAACCCTGCTCCCACTCACATTCACTCTCAAGTTTCTTCCCTCACACACTCCACCAGACTCACATCACCAACCCCTGCAGCCTCCACACCCGAACCAGCCACCAGCGCTGTATCACCTGCGAACAACGACTGACTCACTTGCAAGGCCCACGCATCCACAACAGACTTCATACACTCTCTCTCTCTCTCTCTCTCTCTCTCTCTCTCTCTCTCTCTCTCTCTCTCTCTCTCTCTCTCTCTCTCTCTCATCTACGTTTAAAGACAATGTTTATAGGAAACTTTTGTGAGTATTGAGACTTACCGTGTACAAACCACTAATAATTGTTATCGTGTACTGGAATATAATCATATATATATATATATATATAGACTCTACTGTCCCTGTATGGAACTGCTTTGCGTGTTGGCACCAAAACCCAAATGACCCAAGATCAAAAGGATGTAGCCCCAGCAGGGATCGAACCTGCGACTTCCAGCAAGTAACTTATCTAACCGGCGCTCTGCCAGCTGAGCTATGGGGCATGTAATATAGGAGAGGATTAAAGACATACAAATGGGTCTGGAGTTAGACACAGGAGTTTTTCAAGCCTTCACTACATTCAAGATGTTCACATCGCAGACCCTTCTGCTGTGCTGGATCAAAATTTCTTTGGTCTTATCCCAAAGTCGTAACTCTGAGACTTTCATATTTCCTTTCTCAATACCCAAAACAAAATGCAACTAAGGGATGAAGAGGTTAGTCCTTGTGTCTAGTGTGAAGTTGTCAACATTATCCATACCGGAGTCAAATGTAGCGACAAAGACGAACCGACGGAATCTACTGGGCAGCGGTTAGAAAACCTGTCCTTTGACTTGGCGTGAGTGATGCTGGCGGCTGAGACCTGAGCCGAGAGAGACAGCGTATGACTCGTATGGGAAGGCCAGAGGTTTTCATAAGACCGGTATGATCCACACTAATATCCAGTCCAACACATATGAGCATCGTGTGGCCCAAGACTGTGTCAGTGGTGAGGATCCGACTCAGCTTTTCCTCTTGACGCCATAAAGGATACAATTAGATTCCTCGATGATCTAATGATGGAAGTTTGTGTCTTTCCCAAGAACACTCCCGGCTCCTCTGGTCTTGTGAATGCGTCCCTGATGATCATCCAGATACTTCCCTCCAGCGAAGTATCGATGACCTGTCTGACCGCTTCCTCAATGTAGGTATTGTGCAGCAAGGAGCAAATGTAAGTCTGGGTCGCTGTTGTAGTGACCTCTCTCTCTCTCTCTCTCTCTCTCTCTCTCTCTCTCTCTCTCTCTCTCTCTCTCTCTCTCTCTCTCTCTCTCTCTCTCTCTCTCTCTCTCTCTCTCTCTCTCATTTTCGCTGCAAAATCCTTCTTGCCAGCATTCATCGTCCATGTTGGGCTGGTGTTTACCTGACCTGGCTTTACCTAATCAACAGTTATAGCTCACAGCCCAGACTGTTTGACTTTGCTCAGCCTACGGCCGGTTACCCAGCCCTCCTCACTCACAACCAAAGATCACAACTCGGTGACATGTTGCTACACAGCTCGTCTTGCACGCCGTCGTAATACTCATCTTCGTGGTAAGAGTCCTCGTGCAGAGCATCGCCACCTCATGGCAGACCAAGAGCCACAGACATCACGTTCGCCCACCTGCGCCAGGGAGCGACTTCTGCCATGTGATATCGGCCAGGCCACGTCTCTCCTCCAGCAGCTGCAGCGATATGGGACCTCGCCAACGCCTCCTCCTTCCTGCAACACAACCATGGGACCTCGCCAACGCCTCCTCCTTCCTGGAACACAACCATGGGACCTCGCCAACGCCTCCTCCTTCCTGGAACACAACCATGGGACCTCGCCAACGCCTCCTTCCTGCAACACAACCATGGGACCTCGCCAACGCCTCCTTCCTGCAACACAACCATGGGACCTCGCCAACGCCTCCTCCTTCCTGGAACACAACCATGGGACCTCGCCAACGCCTCCTCCTTCCTACAACACAACCATGGGACCTCGCCAACGCCTCCTTCCACCAGAAATACAACCGCGGTGCCTATGAAAGCGTCCTTCATCATGCAGCACATCCGTGGTAACCTCGTCAGCGCCTCCTGCAGCACTACCAGGGGGGCGTCGACAAAGCTGGGGGGGGGGGGGGATTCCGATGCATTTTCATGTCTCCGATATCCTTTAGTAATTTTGTTTCAAACTAGTTAGCTTTAATGTTTCCTCGCTTTTCACAAAAGTTCCAGTTGATGACCTTTTAGAATATTTGTTTGATATCTTGGATGATATTCATTTACCTGTTCCAAAGTCTGTTTTCATTGAACTGATAAAATTGTGTATAAAAGACTATGTATTTCAATTCAATGGAGATTATCACGCTCAAAAATTTGGTATGGCAATGGGTAACCCTCTTTCACCTGTACTAAGTAATCTTTATATAGAATATTTTGAAACAAAATTTACTAAAGGATATCTTACCTTCTAATGCAATTTGGTTTAGGTATGTAGATGATGTTCTTTGTGTTTGGCCAACAAATGAAAATTTACAAATATTTCTCCCCTTACTTAACAATTTACTACCTTCCATCAAATCTACTGTGGAAGATAGAAATAATGGTATGTTACCATTTTTAGGTTGCATGATGCATAGGCAAGGAAACAAGTTTAAGTTTAGCATATACAGAAAACCTCCCAATGTATCCTCATATATCCATTATTTCTCATCTCAACATGACAGAGTTGAATTATCATCATTTCAATCTATGTTCCTTAGGGTATTACGTATTTGCAGTCCAGAGTTTATTGATGATGAGTTTAAGAAGATATATTCTATTGGATCTAAGTTGAAGTGCCCTAGATCTTTCATTGATAAATCCCTTAAGTCAGCAAAGAATAATTTTATAGAGTTGAACCCAAACCTCCCATTGACACCAAGAATCTTTTAGTTCTCCCTTCTAATGATAATTTTACTTTACTTCCCATGTTGCTTAAATCCTTTAATGTAAATGTTGCCTTTAGCAACAATAATACTATAAAGAATATCTTAATCAGGAATTCACCAGAAAATTCTCTTGGATGCATGTATAAAGTGCCATGTGGAAATTGTGATAAATTTTATGTTGGGCAGACTGGTAAGGATCTTTCTGTTAGACTTAAGCAACATGAACAGAGTATTAGAACAGGACAAGAATCAAATGCCTTGTTTAATCACGTTTAAAATTATGATTATTGTATTGACTAGAGTAATGCCATCTCAGTTATTAACTCTAACTCTATTAACTCGAGAAGTATCATTGATTCTTCTTTTACAAAATACACAAAGAATTATAATCTTAATATTAGTACTGGTCTATACAGATTAGATAACTTTATTGTTGATAAAATTTGTAAAATGATAAGTTTATGAACGCTCGTTGTATGTTTTGGACAGTCGCACGTTTACCAAATGGCGTCCTAGCTTCGTCTCTTCGATGTATATCAACTGACTGTTATATTTCTCTCTTGTGTCTCCCCTGATGATGTGATTATTACACGAAAGTGCACTTGGGAACTTATCGTGTTTCATTTTCCCCATGAACTCATAGGAATATCTTGATCACGCGCAAAATTGTGATCCTTTCCAATATATATATATATATATATATATATATATATATATATATATATATATATATATATATATATATATATATCCCTGGGGATAGGGGAGAAAGAATACTTCCCACGCATTCCTCACGTGTCGTAGAAGGCGACTGAAGGGGACGGGAGTGGGGGGCTAGAAACCCTCTTTCTAACTTTCTAACAGGGGAAACAGAAGAAGGAGTCACGCGGGGAGTGCTCATCCTCCTCGAAGGCTCAGATTGAGGTGTCTAAATGTGTGTGGATATAACCAAGATGAGAAAAAAGGAGAGATAGGTAGTATGTTTGAGGAAAGGAACCTAGATGTTTTGGCTCTGAGTGAAATGAAGCTCAAGGGTAAAGGGGAGGAGTGAAATGAAGCTCAAGGGTAAAGGGGAATATCTTGGGAGTAAAGTCAGGGGTTAGTGAGAGGACAAGAGCAAGGGAAGGAGTAGCACTACTGAAACAGGAGTTGCGGGAGTATGTGATAGAGTGTAAGAAAGTAAGCTCAAGATTGATATGGGTAAAACTGAAAGTTGATGGAGAGAGATGGGTGATTATTGGTGCATATGCACCTGGGCATGAGAAGAAAGATGTTGAGAGGCAAGTGTTTTGGGAGCAGCTGAGTGAGTGTGTAAGTAGTTTTGATGCACGAGACCGGGTTATAGTGATGGGTGATTTGAATGCAAAGGTGAGTAATGTGGCAGTTGAGGGAATAATTGGTGTACATGGGGTGTTCAGTGTTGTGAATGGAAATGGTGAAGAGCTTGTAGATTTATGTGCTTAAAGAGGACTAGTGATTGGGAATACCTGGTCTAAAAAGAGAGATATACATAAGTATACTTATTTAAGTAGGAGAGATGGCCAGAGAGCGTTATTGGATTACGTGTTAATTGATAGGCGCGCGAAAGAGAGACTTTTGGATGTTAATGTGCTGAGAGGTGCAACTGGAGGGATGTCTGATCATTATCTTGTGGAGGCGAAGGTGAAGATTTGTAGGGGTTTTCAGAAAAGAAGAAAGAATGTTCGGATGAAAAGAGTGATGAGAGTAAGTGAGCTTGGGAAAGAGACTTGTGTGAGGATGTACCAGGAGAGACTGAGTACAGAATGGAAAAAGGTGAGAACAAAGGAGGTAAGGGGAGTAGGGGAGGAATGGGATGTATTTAGGGAATCAGTGATGGCTTGCACAAAAGATTCTTGTTGCACGAGAAGCGTGGGAGGTGGGCAGATTAGAAAGGGTAGTGAGTGGTGGGATGAAGAAGTAAGATTTTTAGTGAAAGAGAAGAGAGAGACATTTGGACGATTTTTGCTGGAAAATAATGCAAATGAGTGGGAGATGTATAAAAGAAAGAGGCAGGAGGTCAAGAGAAAGGTGCAAGAGGTGAAAAAGAGGGCAAATGAGAGTTGGGGTGAGAGAGTATCATTAAATTTTAGGGAGAAGAAAAAGATGTTTTGGAAGGAGATAAATAGAGTGCGTAAGACGAGGGAACAAATGGGAACATCAGTGAAGGGGTCTAATAGGGAGGTGATAACAAGTAGTGGTGATGTTTGAAGGAAATGGAGTGAGTATTTTGAAGGTTTGTTGAATGTGTTTGATGATAGAGTGGCAGATAAAGGGTGTTGTGGTCGAGGTGGTGTGCAAGGTGAGAGGGTTAGGGAAAATGATTAAGTAAACAAAGAAGAGGTAGTAAAAGCTTTGCAGAAGATGAAAGCCGGCAAGGCAGCGGGTTTGGATGGCATTGCAGTGGAATTTATAAAAAAAAAATGGGGGTGACTGTGTTGTTGACTGGTTGGTAAGGTTATTTAATGTATGTATGACTCATGGTGAGGAGCCTGCGGATTGGCGAAATGCTTGTATAGTGCCATTGTACAAAGGCAAAGGGGATAAAAGGATGTGCTCAAATTACAGAGGTGTACGTTTGTTGAGTATTCTTGGTAAATTATATGGGAGGGTATTGATTGAGAGGGTGAGGGCATGTACAGAGCATCAGATTGGGGAAGAGCAGTGTGGTTTCAGAAGTGGAAGAGGATGTGTAGATCAGGTGTTTGCTTTGGAGAATGTATTTGAGAAATACTTAGAAAAGCAAATGGATTTGTATGTAGCATTTATGGATCTGGAGAAGGCATATGATAGAGTTGATAGAGATGCTCTGTGGAAGGTATTAAGAATATATGGTGTGGGTGGCAAGTTGTTAGAAGCAGTGAAAAGTTTTTATCAAGGATGTAAGACATGTGTACGTGTAGGAAGAGAGGAAAGTGATTGGTTCTCAGTGAATGTAGGTTTGCGGCAGGGGTGTGTGATGTCTCCATGGTTGTTTAATTTGTTTATGGATGGGGTTGTTAGGGAGGTGAATGCAAGAGTTTTGGAAAGAGGGGCAAGTATGAAGTCTGTTGTGGATGAGAGAGCTTGGGAAGTGAGCCAGTTGTTGTTCGCTGATGATACAGCGCTGGTGGCTGATTCATGTGAGAAACTGCAGAAGCTGGTGACTGAGTTTGGTAAAGTGTGTGAAAGAAGAAAGTTAAGAGTAAATGTGAATAAGAGCAAGGTTATTAGGTACAGTAGGGTTGAGGGTCAAGTCAATTGGGAGGTAAGTTTGAATGGAGAAAAACTGGAGAAAGTAAAGTGTTTTAGATATCTGGGAGTGGATCTGGCAGCGGATGGAACCATGGAAGCGGAAGTGGATCATAGGGTGGGGGAGGGGGCGAAAATCCTGGGAGCCTTGAAGAATGTGTGGAAGTCGAGAACATTATCTCGGAAAGCAAAAATGGGTATGTTTGAAGGAATAGTGGTTCCAACAATGTTGTATGGTTGCGAGGCGTGGGCTATGAATAGAGTTGTGCGCAGGAGGGTGGATGTGCTGGAAATGAGATGTTTGAGGACAATGTGTGGTGTGAGGTGGTTTGATCGAGTAAGTAACGTAAGGGTAAGAGATGTGTGGAAATAAAAAGAGCGTGGTTGAGAGAGCAGAAGAGGGTGTTTTGAAATGGTTTGGGCACATGGAGAGAATGAGTAAGGAAAGATTGACCAAGAGGATATATGTG
Source organism: Panulirus ornatus (assembly GCF_036320965.1). Lineage (NCBI taxonomy): Eukaryota > Metazoa > Arthropoda > Malacostraca > Decapoda > Palinuridae > Panulirus > Panulirus ornatus. The sequence goes on along the minus strand of NC_092271.1, from coordinate 13,199,141 downwards.
TCGGAGGTGGAGGGAACGAGGAGAAGTGAGAGACCAAACTGGAGGTGGAAAGATGGAGTGAAAAAGATTTTGTGTGATCGGGGCCTGAACATGCAGGAGGGTGAAAGGAGGGCAAGGAATAGAGTGAATTGGATCGATGTGGTATACCGGGGTTGACGTGCTGTCAGTGGACTGAATCAGGGCATGTGAAGCGTCTGGGGTGAACCATATGCCTTCCCCAGATCCATAAATGCTACATACAAATCCATTTGCTTTTCTAAGTATTTCTCACATACATTCTTCAAAGCAAACACCTGATCCACACATCCTCTACCACTTCTGAAACCACACTGCTCTTCCCCAATCTGATGCTCTGTACATGCCTTCACCCTCTCAATCAATACCCTCCCATATAATTTACCAGGAATACTCAACAAACTTATACCTCTGTAATTTGAGCACTCACTCTTATCCCCTTTGCCTTTGTACATCCAACCATATCATGTATCCAAGATATGGTTGTACTTTGTGTAATGAAAAATTGAGAAACATCATAAGCCAATATTCCTGTTTCATGATAAGAGAAGTGGACCAGGCAGTATGATACAGTGGTTAAATTGATGAAAACTACTATTGACGTTTGTGTAAATAAATTATACATTTCCCTTTTCCATAGCCAGAGGTTGAACCATTATGTGATATTCATTTTTTCATTTCATTTCAAGCTAGAAGTTTCAGTTCTCTAAATTTTTTCTTACATTTTTCATATGTATATATATGTATATGTGTGTATGTGTGTATATGTGCGTATGTATGTGTATATTTATATGTATATATATATATATATATATATATATATATATATATATATATATATATATATATATATATATATATACATATATATATTATCCCTGGGGATAGGGGTGAAAGAATACTTCCCACGCATTCCTCGCGTGTCGTAGAAGGCGACTAGAGGGGACGGGAGCGGGGGCCAGAAATCCTCCCCTCGTATTTTTAACTTTCTAAAATGGGATATATATATATATATATATATATATATATATATATATATATATATATATATATATATATATATAGAGAGAGAGAGAGAGAGAGAGAGAGAGAGAGAGAAATATATTTGGAAGTAACACCCAAGGTGGTGTATTTCCGAAACGCGCGGGTTCGTACAGAGCACAGGCATGGCCCAGCAACGCAACGTTTAAAACGTTTTTAACGACGCTCCTGACGCGGAGGGAAGGGTCGGGCGACGCCTTACCCCAGGTCGTACCTGGTATGTCTACTATACATTGTTGGTTGAGTAGACCGAGTGCAACATTACTCCAGCCAGCTTGTGGTATACAGCCTCCCCTGGAGATGGTGACGTACACATATGAACCCGGGTAAAATATGCTCTATAGTTTTGGGATTATTACGAAAAAAGACGTTAATCAGAACATTTCGATATGGCGTATTTCATTTGGCCTCCGTCGCTCTCCTTAGTGTTACGACACTATGATACAAAATATCCCGGGTGAAAAGTAAGCAACCTTATCGGGAACCGAACCAGCGTCCACAGAGGCAGTGATTGCTAGGAGGTACGCGGACCACCGTCTCAGCAACTTGCAGCGACCACATTCGAGTTGTATGACTTAAGTCTCATGTTTATGGAGTGCCTAATTGTTATGTCTTGTCCTCACCATAACTCTGTCACTGCCTGAGGTTTTCGTGCTGCCATTACAATACATGTATGTGTTACTGGGAGAGTTTTACACCCGTGTTGTCCCGTCTCTTCAACTTGTATGTTTATACAACCATGTTTTGACTCGTGTACAGTTCGGCGTATGTGCACGGTGGGATTTAATACTCTTGTAATGGTTTCTGAATTACGGGGAGAGAGTTTCAGACATGTCACCTCCTTTGTAGCTTGTGACTTAACAAAATACTCTTAATCTTGAATTTTAAACATGCATATCTTTGCTTCGTTGGTACAAAATACTCTTAATTTTGGATCTTAAACTTGCATATCTTTGCTTCGTTGGTAGAGCGCCAGCGGGATGGTTTGAATATACTTTGGATCGTGGGTTCGAATCCAGTCGTGGCTTTAAGCAGTATCTTACATGTAATTCATACTTTTCTGGGTTACATAAGTGTGGCAGGTGTGAGCGAAGGTGCTACTTGTGATCAGTTGAAGGTTAGAATTTCCTTTTGTCTCCCTTACGGAACGTGGATTTAAACTTGTTGATATTATCGCTACTTCCACCTGTTGCCCCGACACTTGTGGAAAATGAGTCGACCTTCGCACTTCAAAACTGGTTTGATGAAATTAAGCTGAGTAGTTACTACAGATTATAGGGGAAACTGGGGTTTGTGTGTGTGTGGGCCTTCCACAGGCTCCGGATTATAAAGAAGAATCGTACGTCTGTCACCCCTGCACAGTCGCCGTAAAGACTTAATGTTGATTTTGTTATGGCCCATGACTGGCTGGGTGCCGTGCATGGTGTCGTGTATAGCCTCATGGTGTCATGTTTCATGTATATATGGTGCGGTGTGTGATGCTCTCTGGTGTCGTGCATGGTGTCGTGTATAGCCTCATGGTGTCATGTGTCATGTATATATGGTGCGGTGTGTGATGCTCTCTGGTGCCGTGCACGGTGTAGTGTATAGCCTCATGGTGTCATGTGTCATGTATATATGGTGCGGTGTGTGATGCTCTCTGGTGCCGTGCATGGTGTAGTGTATAGCCTCATGGTGTCATGTATCATGTATATATGGTGCGGTGTGTGATGCTCTCTGGTGCCGTGCATGGTGTAGTGTATAGCCTCATGGTGTCATGTGTCATGTATATATGGTGCGGTGTGTGATGCTCTCTGGTGTCGTGCATGGTGTACCAAGCTGTGGTACAAGTTACCATAGATTTCCCATCATGGTGCCATACGTGGTGTGTCATGCCAGCATGTGTGGTGCACAATGGGGCGATTTCGTTTTCTTTTTTTTTTTTTTTTCATTATGGTACCAAGTGTGACGCGTCCCTATGCCTCTCTCTCTCTCTCTCTCTCTCTCTCTCTCTCTCTCTCTCTCTCTCTCTCTCTCTCTCTCTCTCTCTCTATCGTGTTGTGTGAGTAACGCTGTTGCTACAGGAGGATGTGTCGTAGTGAGTCTGCAAGTCACCCATCCCCACAACGTCCACCCACCCAGGAGAGAGAGAGAGAGAGAGAGAGAGAGAGAGAGAGAGAGAGAGAGAGAGAGAGAGAGAGAGAGAGAGACATTTTGAAGTCCAGTGTAACTAACTCGATAACAGAACTAGCTTTTGGTCGACTTCACCATTGCCAGGTTATTATGTCCTCCGCTTCACGTTTGACGGTGAGGAGCTGCGTCACCTGTCGTGTGTAGAATGAAGATACTTATCGGATTTCAGTTCGATGACCGAGCGTGTTCCGTTTTACATTTACTCCTGTTCTGGCGCTGTGTTGTCGGGTGTAAAAAAGTAGCTGTGTGATCATATTGCACAGTTATATTATTATTATTATTATTATTATTATTATTATTATTATTATTATTTATTTATTTGCTTTGTCGCTGTCTCCCGCGTTAGCGAGGTAGCGCAAGGAAACAGACGAAAGAATGGCCCAACCCACCCACATACACATGTATATACATACAGGTCCACACACGCAAATATGCATACCTATACATCTCAACGTATACATATATATACACACACAGACATATACATATATACACATGTGCATAATTCATACTGTCTGCCTTTATTCATTCCCATCGCCACCCTGCCACAGATGAAATAACAACCCCCTCCCCGCTCATGTACGCGAGGTAGCGCTAGGAAGACAACAAAGGCCCCATTCGTTCACACTCAGTCTTTAGCTGTCATGTAATAATGCACCGAAACCACAGCTCCCTTTCCACATCTAGGCCCCACAGAACTTTCCATGGTTTACCCCAGACGCTTCACATGCCCTGGTTCAATCCATTGACAGCACGTCGATCCCGGTATACTACATCGTTCCAATTCACTCTATTCCTAGCACGCCTTTCACTCTCCTTCATGTTCAGGCCCCGATCACTCAAAATCTTTTTCACTATATCTTTCCACCTCCAATTTGGTCTCCCACTTCTCTTTCCCTCCACCCTCTTTCCCTCCACACGTATATCCTCTTGGTCAATCTTTCCTTACTCATTCTCTCCATGTGACCAAAACATTTCAAAACACCCTCTTCTGCTCTCTCAACCACACTTTTATTTATTACCACACATTTCTCTTACCCTATTATTACTTACTCGATCAAACCACCTCACACCACACATTGTCCTCAAACATCTCATTTCCAGCATATCCACCCTCCTCCGCACAACTCTATATATAGCCCACGCCTCTCAACCATATAACATTGTTGGAATCACTGTTCCTTCAAACATACCCATTTTTGCTTTCCGAGATAATGTTCTCGACTTCCACACATTCTTCAACGCTCCCAGAACTTTCGCCCCCTCCCCCACCTTATGATTCACTTCCGCTTCCATGGTTCCATCCGCTGCCAAATCCACTCCCAGATATCTAAAACACTTCACTTCCTCTAGTTTTTATCCATTCAGACTTACCTCCCAATTGACTTGTCCCTCAACCCAACTGTATCTAATAACCATGCTCTTATTCACATTTACACTCACCTTTCTTCTTTCACACGCTTTACCAAATTCAGTCACCAGCTTCTGCAGTTTCTCACATGAATCAGCCACCAGCGCTGTATCATCAGCGAACAACAACTGACTCACTTCCCAAGCTCTCTCATCCACAACAGACTGCACACTTGCCCCTCTTTCCAAAACTCTTGCATTCACCTCCCTAACAACCCCATCCATAAACAAATTAAACAATCATAGAGACATCACACACCCCTGCCGCAAACCAACATTCACTGAGAACCAATCACTTTCCTCTCTTCCTACACGTACACATGCCTTACACCCTAGATGAAAACTTTTCACTCTTCCCCAGTCTGATGCTCTGTACATGCCTTCACCCTCTCAATCAGTACCCTCCCATATAATTTCCCAGGAATACTGAACAAACTTATATCTCTGTAATTTGAGCACTCATTTTTTTCCCCGTTGCCTTTTTACAATGGCACTATACAGGCATTCCGCCAATCCTCAGGCACCTCACCATGAGTCATACATACATTAAATAACCTTACCAACCAGTCAACAATACAGTCACCCCCTTTTTTTTAGTAAATTCCACTGCAATACCATCCAAACCCGCTGCCTTGCCGGCTTTCATCTTCCGCAAAGCTTTTACTACCTCTTCTCTGTTTACCGAATCATTCTCCCTAACCCTGTCACTTTGCACACCACCTCGACCAAAACACCCTATATCTGCCACTTATCATCAAACACATTCAACAAACCTTCAAAAAACTCACTCCATCTCCTTCTCACATAACCACCACTTGTTATCACCTCCCCATTAGCCCCCTTCTCTGAAGTTCCCATTTGTTCCCTTGTCTTACGCACTTTATTTACCTCCTTCCAAAACATCTTTTTATTTTTCGTAAAATTCAATGATACTCTCTCACCCCAACTCTCATTTGCCCTCTTTTTCACCTTTTGCACCTTCCTCTTAACCCCCTGCCTCTTTCATTTATATCCCAGTCATTTGCATTACTTCTTCATCCCACCACTCACTACCCCTTCTAATCTGCCCACCTCCCACTCTTCTCATGCCACAAGCATCTTTTGCGCAAGCCATCACTGCTTCCCTAAATACATCCCATTCCTCCCCCACTCCCCTTACCTACTTTGTTCTCACCTTTTTCCATTTTGTACTCAGTCTCTCCTGGTACTTCCTCACACAAGTCTCCTTCCCAAGCTCACTTACTCTCACCACTCTCTTCACCCTAACGTTCTCTCTTCTTTTCTGTAAACCTCTACAAATCTTCACCTTCGCCTCCACAAGATAATGATCAGACATCCCTCCAGTTGCACCTCTCAGCACATTAACATCCAAAAGTCTCTCTGTCGCGCGCTTATCAATTAACACGTAATCTAATAACGCTTTCTGGCCATCTCTCCTTTTACATACGTATACTTATGTATATCTCTCTTTTTAAACCAGGTATTCCCAATCACTAGTCCTTTTTCAGCACATGAATCTATAAGCTCTTCACCATTTCCATTGACAACACTGAACACCACCCCATGTACACCACTCCTGTTTCAGGAGGAGTGCTACTCCTTCCCTTGCTCTTGTCCTCTCACTAACCCCTGACTACTTCCAAGACATTTCCTAACCACTCTTCCCCTTAACCCTTGAGCTTCATTTCCTTCAGAGCCAAAACATCCAGGTTCCTTTCCTCAAGCATACTACCCACCTCTCCTTTTTTCTCTTCTTGGTTACATCCACACACATTTAGACACCCCAATCTGAGCCTTCGAGGAGGATGAGCACTTCCCGCCTGACTCCTTGTTTCCTCTTTTAGAAAGTTAAAATACAAGGATGGGAGGGTTTTCAGCCCCCCGCTCCCGTCCCCTTTAGTCGCCTTATATATATATATATATATATATATATATATATATATATATATATATATATATATATATATATATATATATATATATAAGTTTGAATGGCGAAAAACTGGAGGAAGTGGAGTGTTTTAGATATCTGGGAGTGCATTTGGCAGCGGATGGAAGCGGAAGTGAGTCACGGGGTGGGAGAGGGTGCGAAAGTTCTGGGAGCGTTGAAAAATGTGTGAAAGGCGAGAACATTATCTCGGAAAGCAAAAATGGGTATGTTTGAAGGTATAGTGGTTCCAACAATGTTGTATTGTTGCGAGGCGTGAGTTATAGATTGAGTTGTGCGGAGGAGGGTGGATGTGTTGGAATGAGATGTTTGAGGACAGTATGTAGTGTGAGGTGGTTTGATCGATTAAGTGATGAAAGGGTAAGAGAGATGTGTGGTAATAAAAAGAGTGTGGTTAAGAGAACAGAAGAGGTTGTTTTGAAATGGTTTGGTCTCATGGAGAGAATGTGTCAGGAAAGATTAACAAAGAGGATATACGTGTCAGAGGTGGAAGGAACGAGGAGAAGTGGGAGACCAAATTGGAGTTGGAAGGATGGAGTGAAGAAGATTTTGAGCGATCGGGGCCTGAACATGCAGGAGGGTGAAAGACGTGCAAGGAATAGAATGAATTGGAACGATGTGGTATACCGGGGTCGACGTGCTGTCAATAGTGCTGTCAACCAGGGCATGTGAAGCGTCTGGGGTAAACCATGGAAAGTTTTGTGGGGCCTGGATGTGGAAAGAGAGCTGTGGTTTCTGTGCATTATACACGACAGCTAGAGACTGAGTGTGAACGAATGTGGCCTTAGTTTTCGTTTCCTAGCGCTACCTCGCTCGCATGCGGGGGGAAGGGATTGTCATTTCATGTGTGGCGGGTGGCGACGGGAATGAATAAGGCAGCAAGTATGAATTATGTACATGTGTATATATGTATATGTATGTATACGTTGAAATGAATAGGTATGTATGTATGTATGTATGTATAGGTATGTATGTATGTATACATGAGTATGTAGGTGGGTTGGGCCATTCTTTCGTCTGTTTCCTTGTGCTACCTCGCTAACACGCACATATACATACACATACAAAGACGTATACATATATACACCTGTTCATATTCATACTTGTTTACCTTTATCCATTATTATTATTATTATTATTATTATTATTATTATTATTATTATATAGGTTATACTTTATTTTGAGGATTGATATGATTTTACTGATTTTCTTCTCCTTCTTCTTCTTCTTCTTATTATTATTATTATTATTAATATTATTATTAATATTATTATTATTATTATTATTTTTTTTTTTTTTTGGTTTGTCGCTGTCTCCCGCGTTTGCGAGGTAGCGCAGGAAACAGACGAAAGAAATGGCCCAACCCACCCCCATACACATGTATATACATACGTCCACACACGCAAATATACATACCTACACAGCTTTCCATGGTTTACCCCAGACGCTTCACATGCCTTGATTCAATCCACTGACAGCACGTCAACCCCGGTATACCACATCGCTCCAATTCACTATATTCCTTGCCCTCCTTTCACCCTCCTGCATGTTCAGGCCCCGATCACACAAAATCTTTTTCACTCCATCTTTCCACCTCCAATTTGGTCTCCCTCTTCTCCTCGTTCCCTCCACCTCCGACACATATATCCTCTTGGTCAATCTTTCCTCACTCATACTCTCCATGTGACCAAACCATTTCAAAACACCCTCTTCTGCTCTCTCAACCTCGCTCTTTTTATTTCCACACATCTCTCTTACCCTTACGTTACTTACTCGATCAAACCACCTCACACCACACATTGTCCTCAAACATCTCATTTCCAGCACATCCATCCTCCTGCGCACAACTCTATCCATAGTCCACGCCTCGCAACCATACAACATTGTTGGAACCACTATTCCTTCAAACATACCCATTTTTGCTTTCAGAGATAATGTTCTCGACTTCCACACATTCTTCAAGGCTCCCAGAATTTTCGCCCCCTCCCCCACCCTATGATCCACTTCCGCTTCCATGGTTCCATCCGCTGCCAGATCCACTCCCAGATATCTAAAACACTTCACTTCCTCCAGTTTTTCTCCATTCAAACTCACCTCCCAATTGACTTGACCCTCAACCCTACTTCCTGCTCGTATACATGCCTTACACCCTTGATAAATACTTCTCACTGCTTCTAGCAGCTCACCTCCTACACCATATACTGTTAAGACCTTCCTCAAAGCATCTCTATGAATCCTATCATACGCCTTCTCCAGATCCATAAATGCCACCTACAAATCTATTTGTTTTTCTATATATTTCTCTCACATTCATCAAAGCAAATGCCTGATCCACACATCCTCTACCACTTCTGAAACCTTACTGCTCCTCCCCAATCTGATGCCTGTACATGCCTTTACCCCCTCAATCAATACCCTGTCATACAATTTTCCAGGAATACTCTACAAACTTGTGCCTCAGTAGATTGAACACTCACTTTTATCCTCCTTGCCTTCGTACAGTGGCACGATACATGCATTATTATAATTGTTTTTATTATTATTATTATTATTATTATTATTATTATTATTATTATTATTATTAGGATTATTATTAGGATTATTATTATTGTTGTCGTTATTATTATCATTATTATTATTATTATTATTATTATTATTTTTTTTTATTATTATTATTATTATTATTTGAATGGAGAAAAACTGGAGGAAGTGAAGTGTTTTAGATATCTGGGAGTGGATCTGTCAGCGGATGGAACCATGGAAGCGGAAGTGGATCATAGGGTGGGGGAGGGGGCGAAAATTTTGGGAGCCTTGAAAAATGTGTGGAAGTCGAGAACATTATCCCGGAAAGCAAAAATGGGTATGTTTGAAGGAATAGTAGTTCCAACAATGTTGTATGGTTGCGAGGCGTGGGCTATGGATAGAGTTGTGCGCAGGAGGATGGATGTGCTGGAAATGAGATGTTTGAGGACAATGTGTGGTGTGAGGTGGTTTGATCGAGTAAGTAACGTAAGGGTAAGAGAGATGTGTGGAAATAAAAAGAGCGTGGTTGAGAGAGCAGAAGAGGGTGTTTTGAAATGGTTTGGGCACATGGAGAGAATGAGTGAGGAAAGATTGACCAAGAGGATATATGTGTCGGAGGTGGAGGGAACGAGGAGAAGAGGGAGACCAAATTGGAGGTGGAAAGATGGAGTGAAAAGGATTTTGTGTGATCGGGGCCTGAACATGCAGGAGGGTGAAAGGAGGGCAAGGAATAGAGTGAATTGGAGCGATGTGGTATACAGGGGTTGACGTGCTGTCAGTGGATTGAATCAAGGCATGTGAAGCGTCCGGGGTAAACCATGGAAAGCTGTGTAGGTATGTATATTTGCGTGTGTGGACGTGTGTATGTACATGTGTATGGGGGGGGTTGGGCCATTTCTTTCGTCTGTTTCCTTGCGCTACCTCGCAAACGCGGGAGACAGCGACAAAGTATAAAAAAAAAAAAAAAAAAAAAAAAAATTATTTTTATTATTATTATTATTATTATTCAGCCCCTCTTTGTAGCAGCACATAAATGTGTCCTCTTTTTCAGTCCCTTACTTCTGTACCACATAATAGCCTCACACTTCTGTACCACATAGTAGCCTCATACTTATGTACCACATAATAGCCTCATACTTCTGTACCACATAATAGCCTCATACTTCTGTACCACATAATAGCCTCATACTTCTGTACCACATAATAGCTTCATACTTCTGTACCACATAATAGCTTCATATTTCTGTACCACATAATAGCCTCATACTTCTGTACCACATAATAGCTTCATACTTCTGTGCCACATAATAGCTTCATACTTCTGTACCACATAATAGCTTCCTACTTCTATACCACATAATAGCATCATACTTCTGTACCACATAATAGCCTCATACTTCTGTACCACATAATAGCCTCATACTTCTCTACCACATAATAGCTTCATACTTATGTACCACATAATAGCCTCATACTTCTGTACCACATAATAGCTTCAAACTTCTGTACCACATGATAGCCTCATACTTCTGTACCACAAAATAGCCTAATACTTCTATACCACATAATAGCTTCATACTTTTGTACCACATAATAGCTTCATACTTCTTTACCACATAATAGCCTCATACTTCTGTACCACATAATAGCCTCATACTTCTGTACCACATAATAGCCTCATACTTCTGTACCACATAATAGCCCCATACTTCTGTACCACATAATAGCCTCATACTTCTGTACCACATAATAGCTTCATACTTCTGTACCACATAATAGCCTCATACTTATGTACCACATAATAGCCTCATACTTCTGTACCACAAAATAGCCTCATACTTCTATACCACATAATATCTTCATACTTCTGTACCACATAATAGCCTCATACTTCTGTACCACATAATAGCCTCATACTTCTGTACCACATAATAGCCTCATACTTCTCTACCACATAATAGCTTCATACTTATGTACCACATAATAGCCTCATACTTCTGTACCACATAATAGCTTCATACTTCTGTACCACATGATAGCCTCATACTTCTGTACCACAAAATAGCCTCATACTTCTATACCACATAATAGCTTCATACTTCTGTACCACATAATAGCTTCATACTTCTTTACCACATAATAGCTTCATACTTCTGTACCACATAATAGCCTCATACTTCTGTACCACATAATAGCTTCATACGTCTGTACCACATAATAGCTTCATACTTCTGTACCACATTATAGCTTCATACTTCTGTACCACATAATAGCTTCATACTTCTGTACCACATAATAGCTTCATACTTCTGTACCACATAATAGCTTCATACTTCTGTACCACATAATAGCCTCATACTTCTGTACCACATAATAGCCTCATACCTCTGTACCACATAATAGCTTCATACTTCTGTACCACATAATAGCTTCATAC
>NC_092271.1:13175095-13185095 GCF_036320965.1 Panulirus ornatus | reverse complement strand
TCCTCCCCTCCCGTTTTTGATTTTCCAAAAGAAGGAACAGAGAAGGAGGCCAAGTGAGGATATTACCTCTAAGGCTCACTCCTCTGTTCTTAGCGCTACCTCGCCAGCGCGGGAAATATTAAGATTATAATAGTAGAATTATAATTCTTTGTGTATTTGATGATAGAAGATTCATTAGTGATGGTCTATACAAATTAGGTAACTTTATTGTTGATAAGATTTGTAAAATGATAAGTTTATGAACGCTCGTTGTATGTTTTGGCCAATCACATGTTTACCGGTAAAAATGGCGTCCTAGCTTCGTCTCTTCAGTGTATATCAATTGACTTATATTTCTCTCTTGTGTCTCCCCTGATGATGTGATTATTACACTCAAGTGCACTTGGGAACTTATCGTGTTTCATCTTCCTCATGGACTCATAGGAATATCTTGATCATGCACAAAATTGTGATCCTTTCCTATATATATATATATATATATATATATATATATATATATATATATATATATATATATATATATATATATATTCATTTATATTTATTTATTTATTTTAGTTTGTCGCTGTCTCCCGCGTCAGCGAGGTAGCGCAAGCAAAACAGACGAAAGAAATGGCCCTACCCACCCACATACACATATATATATACATACACGTCCACACAGGCAAATATACATACCTATACATCTCAACGTGTACATGTATATATACACACACAGACATATACATATATACACATGTACATAATTCATGCTGTCTGCCTTTATTCATTCCCATCGCCACCCCGCCACACATGAAATAAAAAAAACCCTCCCCCCTCATGTGCGCGAGGTAGCACTAGGAAAAGACAACAAAGGCCACATTCGTTCACACTCAGTCTCTTGCTGTCATGTAATAATGCACCGAAACCACAGCTCCCTTTCCACATCCAGGCCCCACAGAACTTTCCATGGTTTACCCCAGACGCTTCACATGCCCTGGTTCAATCCATTGACAGCACGTCGACCCCGATATACCACATCGTTCCAATTCACTCTATTCCTTGCACGCCTTTCACCCTCCTACATGTTCAGGCTCCGATCACTCAAACTCTTTTTCACTCCATCTTTCCACCTCCAATTTGGTCTCCCACTTCTCGTTCCCTCCACCTCTGACACATATATCCTCTTGGTCAATCTTTCCTCACTCATTCTCTCCATGTGACCAAACCATTTCAAAACACCCTCTTCTGCTCTCTCAACCACGCTCTTTTTATTACCACACATCTCTCTTACCCTATTATTACTTACTCGATCAAACCACCTCAAACCACATATTGTCTTCAAACATCTCATTTCCAGCAAATCCACCCTCCTCCGCACAACTCTATCTATAACCCACGCCTCGCAACCATATAACATTGTTAGAACCACTATTACTTCAAACATACCCATTTTTGCTTTCCGAGATAATGTTCTCGACTTTCACACATTTTTCAACGCTCCCCGAACTTTCGCCCCCTCCCCCACCCTAGATTCACTTCCGCTTCCATGGTTCCATCCGCTGCCAAATGCACTCCCAGATATCTAAAACACCTCACTTCCTCCAGTTTTTCTCCATTAAAACTTACCTCCCAGTTGACTTGTCCCTCAACCCTACTCTACTTAATAACCTTGCTCTTTATTCACATTTACTATCAGCTTTCTTCTTTCACACACTTTACCAAACTCAGTCACCAGCTTCTGCAGTTTCTCTCACGAATCAGCCACCAGCGCTGTATCATCAGCGAACAACAACTGACTCACTTCCCAAGCTCTCTCATCCACAACAGACTACATACTTGCCCCTCTTTCCAAAACTCTTGCATTCACCTCCCTAACAACCCCATCCATAAACAAATTAAACAACCATGGAGACATCACACACCCCTGCCGCAAACCTACCTTCACTGAAAACCAATCACTTTCCTCTCTTCCTACATGTACACATGCCTTACACCCTCGATAAAAACTTTTCACTGCTTCTAACAACTTTCCTCCCACACCATATATTCTTAATACCTTCCACAGAGCATCTCTATCAATTCTATTATATGCCTCCTCCAGATCCATAAATGCTACATACAAATCCATTTGCTTTTCTAAGTATTTCCCCCATACATTCTTCAAAGCAAACACCTGATCCACACAACTTCTACCACATCTGAAACCACGCTGCTCTTCCCCAATCTGATGCTCTGTACATGCCTTCACCCTCTCAATCAATACCCTCCCATATCATTTCCCAGGAATACTCAACAAACTTATACCTTTGTAATTTGAGCACTCACTTTTATCCCCTTTGCCTTTGTACAATGGCACTATGCACACATTCCGCCAATCCTCAGGCACCTCACCATGAATCATACATACATTAAACAACCTAAACAACCAGTGAACAATACAGTCACCCCCTTTTTAAATAAATTCCACTGCAATACCATCCAAACCCGCTGCCTTGCCGGCTTTCATCCTCCTCTTCTCTGTTTACCGAATCATTCTCCCTAATCCTCTCACTTTGCACACCACCTCGACCAAAACACCTTATATCTGCCACTCTATCATCAAACACATTCAACAAACCTTCAAAATACTCACTCCATCTCCTCCTCACACCACCACTACTTGTTGTCACCACCCCATTAGCCCCCTACACTGAGGTTTCCATTGATTCCCTTGTCTTACACACTTTATATACCTCTCCTTCCAAAACATCTTTTGATATATTCGTGTATATGAGTGGATGGGCCATTCTTGTCTGTTTCCTGCCGCTACCTCTCTGACGCGGGAAACAGCGATTATATATATATATATATATATATATATATATATATATATATATATATATATATATATATATATAATTTTTTTATATTTTGTTGCTGTCTCCCGCGTTAGCGATGTAGCGCAAGGAAACAGACGAAAGAATGGCCCTACCCACCCACATGCACATATATATACATACACGTTCACACAAGCACATATACATACATATACATTATAACGTATACATACATATACATACATATATACGCATGTACATAATTCATACTTGCTGCCTTTATTCATTCTGGTTGCCACCCCGCCACACATGATATGACAACCCCCTCCCCCCGCATGCGCGCGAGGTAGCGCTAGGAAAAGACAACAAAGGCCACATTCGTTCACACTGTCTCTAGCTGTCATGTATAATGCACCGAAACCACAGCTCCCTTTCCACATCCAGGCCCCACAAAACTTTCCATTGTTTACCCCAGACGCTTCACATGCCCTGGTTCAATCCATTGACAGCACGTCGACCTCGGTACACCACATAGTTCGAATTCACTCTATTCCTTGCACGCCTTTCACCATCCTGCATGTTCAGGCTCCGATCGTTCAAAATCTTTTTCACTCCATCTTTCCACCTCCAATTTGGTCTCCCATTTCTCGTTCCCTCCACCTCTGACACATATATCCTCTTAATCAATCTTTCCTCACTCATTTTCTCCATGTGACCAAACCATTTCAAAACACGCTCTTCTGCTCTCTCAACCACACTTTTTATTTTATTTTTCTTTGTCGCTGTCTCCCGCGTTAGCGAGGTAGCGCAAGGAAACAGACGAAAGAATGGCCCAACCCACCCACATACATATGTATATACATACACGTCCACACATGCAAATATACATACCTATACATCTCAATGTATACATATGTATGCACATACAGACATATACATATATATACACTGTACATGATTCATACTGTCTGCCTTTATTCATTCCCATCGCCACCTCCCCGCATATGGAATAAAAAACTCTCCCCCCCTCATGTGTGCGAGGAAGCGCTAGGAAAAGACAACAAACGCCCCATTCGTTCACACTCAGTCTCTAGCTGTCATGTAATAATGCACCGAAACCACAGCTCGCTTTCCACATCCAGGCCCCACAGAACTTTCCATGGTTTACCCCAGACCCTTCACATACCCTGGGTCAATCCATTAACAGCACGTCGACCCCAGTATACCACATCGTTCCAAGGAATTTTTGTGTATGTTTGAGGGAACAGTGGTTCCAACAATGTTATATGGTTGTAAGGCGTGGGCTATAGATAGGGTTGTGCGGAGGATTGTGAATGTGTTGAAAATGAGATGTTTGAGGACAATATGTAGGTATGGGGGGATTTAATCGAATAAGTAATGAAAGGGTAAGAGAGATGTGTGGTAATAAAAAGAGCGTGGTTGAGAGATCAGAAGAGGGTGTATTGAAATGGTTTGGTCGCATGGAGAGAATGAGTGAGGAAAAATTGATTAGAGGATATACGTGTCAGAGGTGGAAGGAACGAGAAGTGACAGACCAGATTGGAGGTGTAATGATGGAGTGAAAAAGATTTTGAGCGATCGGTGCCTGAACATACAAGAGGGTAAGAGGCGTGCAAGGAATAGAATGAACTGAAACGATGTGGTATACCGGCGTCGACGTGCTGTCAATGGATGAACCAGGGCATGTGAAGCGTCTGGGGTAAACCGTGGAAAGTTTTGTAGGGCCTGGACGTGGAAAGGGAGCTGTGGTTTCGGTGCATAACACATAACAGCTAGAGACTGAGTGTGAACGAATGTGGTCTTTGTTTTGTCTTTTCCTAGTGCTACTTCGCGCGCGCGCGTGGGTGAGGGGGGGGGGGGGGGCGTGCCATTTCATGTGTGGCGGGGTGGCGACGAGAATGGATGAAGGCAGCAAGTATGAATATGTACATGTGTATATATGTCTATGTATGTGTATGTATATATATGTTTACGTTGAAATATTTAGGAATATATATGTGCGTGTGTGGACGTTTATGTATATGCATGTGTATGTGGGTGGGTTGGGCCATTTTTTCGTCTGTTTCCTTGCGCTACCTCGCTTACGCGGGAGACAGCGACAAAGTATGATAAATAAATAAATAGATATGTAATGTATATATACTAATTGCAGTCTTTGTACATACAGAAAGCATTTCCTTTCTTGCAAGTGGTCACAAAATATTATATTACAGAGGTCTGTTCTCAGAATAGCATATACCAAGAACACGTCGCGCTCCACATAATGATCAACCTTGTCATATACCATCAACAAAGATTAGCAAATTATTTATTCGTTAAGTTTCAAGAGGGAAAGCTTCCCTGGCTTTCACCCTTCAGTAGGAAGTAGAAGCTAACGGGCGCCAAGTCTACAAGACAATGAACTTGCGGATCGTTAAGACACACACGTTATTTCCATCACTATTTTAGTTGGCCATTAATATGTGTCTCTGTCCCCCCCTTTAGTCCCATTTTTACTACAGTGTCCTGGAGGACATTCACCTCTAGTGCAGTACATAAAAAATTATCATTAATTTCTCACGAGAAACGTGACTCTTGTGGAACACCGGAAGTCTTATTTTCTTTTTTTTTCTTCGGACAAAGAACAATACATCGCCTTTCACCTTTGTGCTTGGAGTGAGGGTTCTCCTGTCGCACCTCCGTTTCCCTCGTTCCCTAAATGGTCTTACAACACAGACAGGGACGCTCAAGCGTCAGGTGTAGCTGTGGCTGGAGACAGCTTGACGAGTTCCACAGTTGGGAGGTGAAGACGAGAGAGATTATCTGCTGGAGAATAACGGTCACGCTCGCCATTAGCGAGAGAGAGACGCTTGATAAAAGGTATAGCCACTGGGACGCGCACGATCGCTTGGGGGAGATTGGAGAGTTCAAAGATTGTTCTCGGTAAAGTTTTGCTCCGAAAGTCAGCAAGTGTGACATAGACGACTGTGTTACTGCTCGTATTACGTGCCTGACGGAGGAAAACCTTAGCCAACCTAACCTGCCTGGCGGTTTGGTTACATCAGGCTTATCATTTTTTTTTTTATTGACGAACATCAAAAACGATGAGTTGCCTTTTCAATTCAACTTTTAGAAACACATGTATCATCATCGACCCCTTTTGCTGGACCTCTTCTCCCACCACGTTCACGTATGTCACTCTGCAGCCTCGGTAGGGGCGAAGCTCTGCATATAAAAGCATGATATAAAGTTAAGTAAAAGCATAAAACTCGGAATGGGACCGAATTTTTTTTCCAAGACTTTCAGTGAAAATTAAAGGGTGTGTAAGTTGGAGGTGGGAGAGAGGTGAAAACTGAAGACTGTATGCCGGTATAAGGAGACAGGAATAACGACTGTTATACTTATGATATAATATTAAGGTCATGTGTGAATATCACTTTCGTCTCTTGTTTCTACAAAGGAATAAATGGAGTCTATCGTTATAAAGAGGTCTGTCTTGTTCCACGCCAATATAGCGAAATTACAAGATGCAACCTGGGCTAGGCTGAACCCTTGTGGGGATAGTACGCTCTAACGTCACCTCTTGTTGCCAGAACCCCGCTTGTCTGGTGCCTTATTAATGACATTAGTCTTCATAACCTCAGTTGTGTACAGAATGTGATAAACAGATTCATCCGTACATTATATATATATATATATATATATATATATATATATATATATATATATATATATATATATATATATATATATATATCTTTCAAACTATTCGCCATTTCCCGCATTAGCGAGGTAGCGTTAAGAACAGAGGACTGGGCCTTTGAGGGAATACCCTCACCTGGCCCAATTCTCTGTTCCTTCTTTTGGAAAATTGAAAAAAAAAAAAAAAAAACCGAGAGGGGAGGATTTCCAGCCCCCCGCTCCCTCCCCTTTTAGTCGCCTTCTACGACACGCAGGGAATACGTGGGAAGTATTCTTAATCCCCTATCCCCAGGGATAATATATGTATATATATATATATATATATATATATATATATATATATATATATATATATATATATATATATATATATATATATATATATGTTATTCGCTGATGATACAGCGCTGGTGGCTAATTCATGTGAGAAACTGCAGAAGCTGGTGACTGAGTTTGGTAAAGTGTGAAAGAAGAAAGTTAAGAGTAAATGTGAATAAGAGCAAGGTTATTAGGTACAGTAGGGTTGAGGGTCAAGTCAATTGGGAGGTAAGTTTGAATGGAGAAAAACTGGAGGAAGTAAAGTGTTTTAGATATCTGGGAGTGGATCTGGCAGCGGATGGAACCATGGAAGCGGAAGTGGATCATAGGGTGGGGGAGGGGGCGAAAATCCTGGGAGCCTTGAAGAATGTGTGGAAGTCGTGAACATTATCTCGGAAAGCAAAAATGGGTATGTTTGAAGGAATAGTGGTTCCAACAATGTTGTATGGTTGCGAGGCGTGGGCTATGGATAGAGTTGTGCGCAGGAGGATGGATGTGCTGGAAATGAGATGTTTGAGGACAATGTGTGGTGTGAGGTGGTTTGATCGAGTAAGTAACGTAAGGGTAAGAGAGATGTGTGGAAATAAAAAGAGCGTGGTTGAGAGAGCAGAAGGTGTTTTGAATGAAATGGTTTGGGCACATGGAGAGAATGAGTGAGGAAAGATTGACCAAGAGGATATGTGTCGGAGGTGGAGGGAACGAGGAGAAGTGGGAGACCAAATTGGAGGTGGAAAGATGGAGTGAAAAAGATTTTGTGTGATCGGGGCCTGAACATGCCGGAGGGTGAAAGGAGGGCAAGGAATAGAGTGAATTGGATCGATGTGGTATACCGGGGTTGACGTGCTGTCAGTGGATTGAATCAGGGCATGTGAAGCGTCTGGGGTAAACCATGGAAAGCTGTGTAGGTATGTATAATTGCGTGTGTGGACGTATGTATATACATGTGTATGGGGGTGGGTTGTGCCATTTCTTTCGTCTGTTTCCTTGCGCTACCTCGCAAACGCGGGAGACAGCGACAAAGCAAAAAAAAAAAAGTGTTATTCCCTGGGGATAGGGGAGAAAGAATACTTCCCACGTATTCCCTGCGTGTCGTAGAAGGCTACTAAAAGGGAAGGGAGCGGGGAGGTTGGAAATCCTCCCCTCTCTTTTTTTTTTTCTTTCCAAAGGAAGGAATAGAGAAGGGGGCTGGATGAGGATGTTTCCTCAGGGGTCCAGTCCTCTGTTCTTAACGCTACCTCGCTGACGCGGGAAATGGCGAATAGTATGAAAAAAAAATATATATATATATATATATATATATATATATATATATATATATATATATATATATATATATATCGAGCTTGTCTGTTGGAGGTTTTTATATTCTGTGGAAGTACGCGTTCATAAGCATTATATTCATATATATATATATATATATATATATATATATATATATATATATATATATATAACTAAATACCTCCATGGCTAATGTATATATAGTGATGGATTTCCGTAAAGCTGGTGTCGGCAACATTCTCAACACACAAATTGAAAGATAAGTGTCATTCACTGACCTTGTAAAGGTAACGTCCGTTGATTCCTGAGAGCATCAACAACTTTTGGGAGATTTTGATAACAAGAGCGAAATTCTGACAGCGTATGAAACGGAACACCAGCTGGGCTAATATGAGTACGACGACATGTTAACTTTCCTACGATAGTTATTTTCTTTCATTCTCTAGATGCATTTAAGTCACCTGAAGTCACTGGAAGTCACCCATGAAGCAGGCCAGTGTTACATCACGAGATAAAGATTTAAAAAAAAGTTTCGCCCTTGAAGCCGGCTGACGCTGCACTTCCTGCTGGCTGCGTCGCCGAGCAGACCCGCGGCGGCGGTAGTAACCGGACCGGTCGGCAGTCGGTGTGCGGCAGTCGGCTGTTGCTTACGTTGCTGATAGGTCGTCTTCTACCATGGCTCCTGTGTTAGGGTATTGGAACATCCGTGGGGTATGTCTATGTGCTGGTTCTGTTGTAGGATTAAGACTTGTTTGATAAGACTACGATCTAGATAGTTAAGGTTAGGGTTTATTCGTTGAGTATTGTCGAGGGAACCGTTGCTTGGCTAACTGCCTTGTTTCACTGTTACTTGTGTCTAGGTTATAATAGTGCTTCATACATTCATCATGAATTATAGGTATTCTGCTCAACTGTGTTTTTGATTTGGTTTCTGTGCAGCATGTGGTGTTACCAGAACTAATAAGTATAAGAAACTCATTTCTGTTGCCTTAGAATAACTCGGAATCCATGCAAGATTTTTTTTCTTCGTGAAATTTTTACGGAGAATTTTTTTGTGTCCACAGATCACAACGTTGAAACCTTTAATTGATTTGTTGAATTCCACTCTTAGTGTTCCAAGGTATTATAAAGCATGCCTTGCTCTATGAATTTAAGTTGTCTTTTCCGACTTCAACGGCAATAATTTTTCAACGTAGATTAATCGGCCCGAATGGAACATGTATAGCTGACGCTAGTTCTGTAAGAATGTCTTTTGCAAAGGTTTTAAGCAGTTAATGTGGAGTTAATGTAAAAAGTAAGTTAAATGTTATAAAATCCAGATAGCCTGTTACAATATTTCATCTAACCTCACGTGTTAGCGGAAATATTGAGTATCAATGTACATTGTGGTTAGTTAAGCCTTGTATACTCTGAAAATATAGTACAAGTATGATAGATTTCTAGATTTCTCTTATTGATACACAATACACATGCTTTAAGATTAGATAATGCTCACACAATGTAGTATACTGATCACAGTACACAATCATGAGTGCATTGTTGTCTCCCAACGCTGTGTATTGGTCAGTACACACTAGCATTATATTATTCAGTACTACTCAGTACACATTGATGACGTTAGAATGACAGAGTTTAACTCGATAGTTTATGTAAAAAGAAAAAATATCGTGGAGCAAATATTTTTCTCTGAATATTTCCCTTACCTTTCTGCGCACGTAAGGACATCTTCTTATGTATGGACCTAGTCTAGACTACACGTACACCCCACCCTCTGTCGTAGAAATGTTCCCACACTGTCTTGTAGTTATATCGTAAGCTAAACTTCGTAAGCTAAACTGTCGTAAAGACGTTTCCGTATGTTTGTAGTTACAACGTAATTCGAACTTAATTTCACCCATATC